>NW_024081317.1:66002-186702 GCF_003009895.1 Hyaena hyaena
AAAAAAAAAAAAAAAAAAAGAACCAAAGTATAGCTTCCATGAAACACACACATAGTCTTCCCTAAGAACTGAAACAATCTTGGAGAGGTAACTTGTCTCCTCTTTGCTGGCAGATTACTGCCATATTGAATCAATTAATAAAAAGAAAACGCACAGCTTTCCTTTTGGTACATCTTTTACTTAATATACTTTCAATCTGTCTATAGCTATTGATAGGTTTTCTTCACCACAGTTTCATTTGATTTGAGATGTATTCTATCCCAAGACATTATTTTTTGTTTCTGGTAATAGAATAGGAGCTTTGAGGTAACCAAACACCTTTCTGATTCAATATGCACATCCATTGTGACTTTTACACTGGAATAAGAAACCTATATTTGGATTGTGCATTTTTTAAATCAGAGATTAGTAAATAAAACTTTTTAAATGAAACTAATTTTCTTTCCTGTAATGAGTGTCTATCAGTGTAGCCTCTTCTAGCAAAATCCTGCACTTAATGGTGAAGTTTCAAAATGTTGTCACACTCTATTTTTTATAGTATTTCATCTGCCCAGTATTGACTCTGCATTGAAATTTCATATAAATTACATGCATAGATTTCCTTTTTGATAGTAAGTCATGTCTATATGAATTTTGGTAACAAAGAACCAGTCCATACATTTAAAAATATGTTTATTAACTTTTGAGAGAGAGCACAAGCAGGGGAGGGGGAAAGAGAGAGGGAGACACAGAGTCTGAAGCAGGCTCCGGGCTCTGAGCTGTCAGCACAGATCTGGATGCAGGGATTGAACCCATGAACTGTGAGATCATGACCTGAGCCGAAGTTGGACACTTAACCAACTGAGCCACCACACCACTTGTTGCAACTCATGTTTAGGTTTTTAGCTTATTCATTTCAGTGTATCTTTCCAAGTAGACCCCGCTAGCTGCCAGAGCCCCCACACCTTTCTTCTGGCATTACCAGTATTCCAGACATGGGGAGGGTTACTCCAAGTCCAAGCAAAGCTGCATGGCAGGTTAAGCATTTTTTTGCCAATCAGTGAGAGAGTCTAGATGTCGATGCGGTAACATCTTCTCCAGACACCTTAGGTACATTTGGCCTGTGCCAGGAAAAAAGAAGTAGGAAATGCATACTCTGTGAGCACTGGCATTTCTGCAGCAGTGACTTACCTCTTACAAGACAAGCTGTATGCCCAAAACGTTTCCTTCAAGTGCCCTTTGCCGGATTTCCCACTCAGCTCTTTTAGGGTATTGAACTCATCCCATTCTTTAGTAAACTCCTCACTGGGCCCTGTCCATTTCTGCCTTCTTTCTTTTTAGTGGGAAAAAAAAAAAGATTCTAATTTTACCTGGGTGCACAACTTCCCACTGGAGACTACCTTTCCCAGCCTTCTTTGCAGTTAGATGTAGCCATGTGACCAAATTTGGGCCAATGGAATGAGAAGAGAATTATGTTTTTAAAGTCATCTTCTAAATAAAGAAAAGTTGTTTTCCTTTGACTTTCTCACTTACCACATTCAAAGAGCTAGCTGGATTATAGATGTGGTCATGACTCAGGTTTGACCATGAATATAAGAACAGCACACTAGGGGATGACAGAGCAAAAAGTGACAGTAAACCAGCCTTAAGCAGCCTAAAAAACTCAACCCTAGAGCTATGTGAGGAAGACTGTAATTTGTAATTTTGATCCCCACTGTATTTTGGGATCTCACAGAAGCTACAATTGTAGCATTAAGTAATATACCTGGGGTGCCTCCCAGGATCTTAGCATCCTTCATATAATTCCTCTTCTGAACCCTCCCACTACTATTTGATTCCATCTCAGTTATATGGAGATTTCCCACCCACTTTTTCCTCCCTCAGTCACTTCCTTCCTTTTCTCACAGCCCTCAACAACATTACCATGTTCTTATAACATCTCCCCAAATCCAATTCACAAATTTATTCTATTTTTCTCTCAGTTTCTATACTTTCTAAATTAATCTGATATCCCTTTAAACAGCCAACCAAATTCACCAGTAACTCCAAAATTATTTTCTATTTCTTTGAGGGCAAGGAGCACTCAATCTTCAAATCATCCAAGAAATTAAGAAATATTTATAATATCATTCTACTTTCAAAGAAAGGAAAATGCCAAGCAAGAATTTCCATATTCAATTTATAATCAAATAGTTTTTCAACACCCGTAAATGCCTTTGCATATATAATTTGAAGGAATATCTTATTTATGTACCATAAAACACAGTAACACACATTTTCTCCCATTTACTAAAATAATGGTTTTTTTCTTCCTTGTACCTCCACAGTATATTAGCTATGTATAATAAAATTCTGAAATATTAGGACAGAAAAGGATTTAATGGAGCATTTGTTTTAGTTTCTTTATTTCCAGATGAGGAATCTGAGAACCAGATTAGCTGGGCATCATACCCGAACTTACAAGGGCAGCAAGTGCAGGGATGGAACTACACCCAGCAACCTGGCTTTGATAAATTTACCTATTTTCCCACCTGTTTATTGTTCTTGAAGAGTAAGCTTATTGTTGATTTTTTTTTTTTTTTTTTTTTTTGAGAGAGAGAGACAAAATGCATGAGCAGGGGAGAGGGAAGAGGGAGAAAAAGAGAGAAGCCTAAGAAGTCTCCGTGCTCAACATGGAGCCCAATGTGAGACTTGATCCTGGGAACCTGGGATCATGACCTGAACCAAAATCAAGAGTCAGATACTCAGCCGATTGAGCCACTCATGTGCTCTGAACTTTAAGTATAAAAACAATAGTGTTCTAGCAGCGTCTGGGGGACTCAGTTGGTTGAGCGTCCAACTTCTGCTCAGGTCATGATCTCACAGTTTGTGAATTCGAGCCCCACACCTGGTTCCCTGCTGACAGTGTGGGACTTGCTTGGGATTCTCTCTCTCTTAGCCCCTCTCGGCCCCTCCCCGCTCACACTTTCTCTCTTTTTCAAAATTAAATAAAGAAACTAAAAAAAAAACCCTCAATAATGTTATAATAGCAATTGACACTTCCCAGGATTTTAAATAGCCAATAAATAAGAGTCTAAAGGTCCCAGTCTAGAATCACTGGGTTCTTCAGCACTCTGGATCTTTCTATTTCTCTTTAAATCTGTACTCCTGATGACACAAGTACACACTCATTCACAAAGTTTGTGTTAATGTGATTCTCCAAACTCACAATCTTACTTTTTTCCCCTTTTGTCTTTTCTTTTTGTCAGCAGAATACATATTAGTTGGAAAGCTTTCTTTTCCTTTATCTGAACTACCCACTGCATGCTTCCTACCCTTGTCACTTTCATTTTCTATAAGAAAATTGAATATAGTTTCTTTTGATCTCCTTTTAAGAAACCTGTTGATAATGATAACAGCAGTAACCATCCTGTGAGCCATGCGCTTGTGGATGCTTTTTCGTTTTATAGTTAAGACTACTGATTGATTGCTTGTATATTCAGCGCACTGACTTCTGCATTCAGAGAACTGTTATCTGTAATAACCAGACCTGGAAGCAGCTTGTTTGCCTTTCCACTGTCTAGTCTCAGCAATAGCAAACATCATTCTACCATTCCATTCTTTTATTTCCATTTCTTTACTTTTATTTTCTCAGGCAATTAGTGTTGCAGTCCCCTTGAACCTCTTGGAATACCTCAAGAGTGTCATGATGCTCCCTAATGGTAATGTGAGAGACCTGCATATATCTTTTGCATATATGTCTCTGAGCTGACATCCTTCTGCTTCCACAGGTGGTGTTTGATGTTATCCCTTTGCACTATCTTGTGGCATTTCTCGTTTCTTTCCCTGGCTACAACTCCAAAACTCTGACAGCATTGTTTGTGTCCATGCTTCATTTTTCTTATCTTATTCTTATCATATGGAGGGGGAGATATAAAGAATATAAATAAGTCTATAATCTGGGTGGCTCAGTGGGTTGAGCATCCCAGCATTCAACTCTTGGTTTCGGCTCAGGTCATGATCTCACAGTTCATGGGTTCAAGCCCTGCATCAGGCTATGGTTTCAAGCCTTGCGTCAGGCTCTCTGCTGGTAGCATGGAGCCTGCTTGGAATTCTATCTATACACTCTGTCTCTCTGTCTCTCTCTCTTTCTCTCCCTCCCCCGCCCCGTTCCTCCCCACCTCTCTCTCAAAATAAACAAACACAAAAAACCTGCATTTTTTGAAAACTTAAGATAACTCTATAATCTGTAACAGCCGTGCCCGTATTTCCAGTATCAATTCTTTGTTTCAGTTTTTAAATAATTAAATTAATAATATGATTCAAGTAAATTATTAATTTAACATACTTATTTATTAGATTGTGAATTTAGGCATATAAATTAATTAAATTAACAATAAGTTGGTAACAGATTAAATAAAGGCTTTAAAATGCTTAAAATAAAATTAAGATCTCTTTGACTACTCCCTAAATCCCATCACTTACACTCCTTCCCAGAAGCAACCTTTATTAAGGGGTCATTTAATATTATTCCATTCCAATTTCCATATTTTTCAAACACAAATGCATTTTTATAAACTATGTATTGTATTGGTACACATATATACATTTGCATATACATAGGTCTTTGCTTGCACAAATGGTAGCATAGGCTAATTATAACCTCGCAATTTGCTGTTTTCCAATCATCATTATGTTTTTAAGATCTAACTGCTTTAAGATGTTAACAGCTTCATGTATCATTCTATTGTGTGATTATACTCACATTTTGTCATTTCTCTATTGATGTACATCCATACTGTTTCTAATTTTTACTATTACTCAAACACTGTATGTTGTAGTGAATACACAGCTGGGTTTATATCCTTGTGAACATGTAGCTCTCTGGTATATGTGTAAAAAAAAAAATATATATATATATAGATTGTGTATGTAATTAGGTATTTATATTATATATAATCAATACATAATACATATACATATTTTGTGTATATATGTAAAATGAGTAAGTAGTAGGATGCATGGATTTCAATTTTGCAAGATTCTGCCAAATAGCTTTCAAAATAAGATATGTCAATGTTAACTCTCAAGAGTATTCTAAGAATATCCGGTTCTCAACATCCTTCCCAACATAGAATGTTGATAGACTTTTAGAAATGATACCTCATGCTATAACTGTAACTTGCATTATCCTTATTATTTCCTATTAGGAAAAGAAAATATTTCTTATTATTTGACATACTGTGAATAAGGTAGCATTCTTCTTTATTTCAGTATGTAAAATAACTTGTTTTATTCTTGCCCTCATGGCACAGTTTACCTTATTTAGCCTTCTTAAGACTACCCATTTTCGATTTTAAATACATCTAGATTATACTGTATAATGATTGTCTGATTTTCCCAAACTCTTCTTCTTGAGCTATTTTAGATGCTACAAGATAATACAGTAAAAAGACCCTCCAGGATCCCTGACCTTTAATTCTAAGGCAGCCTGGTCTTACTTTTTTCTCTTGGGATAAGTGAAAGCTTCGATCTATCTTGTAACATCTGACTGTGTCTCAACTTTTCTGAATCTCCAACAGAGTTCTCCGTACAGTTCAGGAGTCTCAGTGGCTCTTCCAGATGGCAAGGATGTTTTTCTCCCTCTGTAACTGTTTCTTATAATGGTCCCCCTACCGGTCCCTTCACCAGTAGCTGAAGGTGTTCCTCAGTGTCTCTCAGCCTCTCCCGAAGTGGAGATCAGAAGCAAGATTTTCCATTGGATGATTTCTTCCTTATATCCATTCAAGAGAAACAGAATCACATCCTTATTAGTTCAACTACTATATTGCATTAACACAGGCACTGAGGTGTTATTGTTCTAATGATCAACATAAATTGTTACTTTTGCTATTATTTTTTGTCATAGAATTTGCTAATCCTAAACAGTCTGATTGTCTTCTTTTTTCTCTCTCTCTTTAAAAAAAGGCAGTCCTCTATAAATGCAAATCCAATTTCAGAAACTGTTATCAATACTAGGGAACATCCAAATGTTTGTCTATCAAGAATTCCAGTTTATAAAATGTATTGCAAGCTAATCTATGAACACCTAAGTGATTTTAACTCTTAAAACTGAGGCCAAGAGTTTGATAACAAAGATCTTTCTCAACGGTACTGTTCACTGACTACAGAATATAGGCAAAACTGTGAGGAGAAAGTGTAGCAGTGGAGGATCTGGGACCCCACATAGAGGCATGCTTTTAATACATTAATCTATGCTTTTCCTAGTGTGTTTCTTCCTTAATGAGACATTGTGGTGACCAGGGTCCCCAAGTCTAGCAAGGTTATACCGTTTATCTTCATTTTCACAAGTGCTGGAGAACTTAATAAGCCTCAAGGCACATGCTGAATGGTTTCTGTCCTGTATAATTGAGTGTGCTATACTTCCAACCAAGATAAAAACCTCAGGATATATTTCTAATGTATTTCTCTGAATGTTTACTATACTCTCAGAGGATTGACTAAACTCAGTATATTTTCTGAAAATGTAACATCATTTCTGATAAGCTCTCAGTTTGTCCAAACCAGAAAGGAAGAATTTGTTTTATGTTAAATTGAGCAATGGATTATGCAATCATGTTTTACAAGCTGAAACAATTTCCTTGCTTTTATCTTACTAATAATCATGAGCTATCTCCTTTGAATAGTGAAAAAGATGAGACCAAGGTATGATCAATTACCAGTACAAGTTGAAGGTGTTTCCCCTTTAATCATGGTTAGGTAATGGAGATCCACTCGTCAGTATTTGCCTTTTTCTTTCTGTGTACAGCTCTGCATGTGTTAAATTGCTGATTCTTGTGAAGTTATAATCTGAGACCCGGACTGAAGTTAAATGAGGTTCAGGCTGGAACTCACTGAGAGGTATCAGAGACAGATGATTGCCACATGTCAAAACCCAGTTAGGGATTCCATTAAGCCTAAACACTTTTTTCAGCTGGCAAAGTGGTGGCTGGGTTGACTGATACTGTCGGTGAGTAATTAGCTTTTGAGATGATTATTGTGGCTGAGTATTCCAGGCTTAATAAAATCAATCCAAGTTGTTGCTGATAAATGCTGTATGAAAAATCCTGAAGTAATGGGGAGTATCTGCTTTGTTATCCATTTGTCCATCCATCTGTCCATCCATCCACCCAGCCACTCACCCACTCACTGGTACATTCATTCATTAACAGATCACTTTAATAGAGTGTTTATTGGGGTGACAACCATATGCCAGGCACTAGTCTAAGTATTGAGGCTATAATAGAACATAAACATAGTGTTCTTGCCTTCCTGGAACTTACTGATTTGTGAGGGAGACAGACTAGCACATGTACATAAATAGTTATAATAAATGTTGATATGCAAAGAGATGAAGGTAGGCAAAGGATGCTATGAAAGCCCCCAGAGAGGTGGTAAACTCAGGTGGAAGAGGGAGATCAAGCAACCTCCTGGATATGTTGGCATCAGCGCTGAGAACAGAGGGAGGAGAGGATTAAAAGAGTATCAGAGAAACATCAAATACAAAGATTAGGACATGGGCAGAAGTAGTACATTTTAGGGACCTGAAAGAAGTTAGGAAAAGCTGGTCTGTGGTGTGCAAACTAGGGAATCACAAGAGAGAGGCTGTGATAAAGCTATTCAGGGGTGACATCATGTCCCAGGTGCACTGGGGTGCGGTCTGCAGGAAGTACTAATCAGAGAGTGTGGGCAATTAAAACTGGCTGTCTGATTTCATTTTTGTGGTCACATTGTTTTCAATCCATTATAAAAATGTATCCTTTCCTTGTCTATTCATCAATGAATTTGATTTATGTAATCTTTTTCGCAAAATGGATTTAAAGTAGTTTCTAAGGATACATAAGATATAACACAACTGCATGAATTTAAGGTAGGGAACAAGGAGACAGACAAAAGAAAACCACAATTGGGATACAATGAATACTACTATAGAGGCATATTATACTGTTCTGTAAGCTGCATCTGAATAGCACCAACAGTTGGAATCAGGGCTTTTTGGATTCTTATGATGTGGTGGGAAGTATTTTCAATGATTTGCACATGAGATCTCATTTCACCCTCTCAGATGTTGCTACTCAAAGTGTGTTCCACAGGTCAGCTGTCTTGGCATCACCCCTAGCTTGTGGGAAATACACAACTGCCAGTCTCATCCCAGATCAGCTGAATCAGAGTCCACACTTTCACAAGGTTCTGAATGATTCCTGAACACAGGAAGGCTTGCCAAGAGCTGGTCTCAGAGGTACTTAGTGTTACTACATTTTCAAATTACAGATCAGAAAACCAGGGTTCTGAGAGAAAAAGTAATTTGCCCAAAACCAAATACTTAGCAAATACAGGGAACATTTTTGAATTTTTATCTTTCTGACTCTTGGCCCTTTGTGATGTCTAAGTGGCAGGGCCTCTCCATACATTTATTCCTGAGCTTGACATTAACGAGTCAAATAGGAATATGGGTTTTTTGTACAAAATATGCTGTCATAAAGATAATATCAGACTGGTCTTTCAAAAGAATGACTGGGCATCTATCATTGACATTATCAGAAAGGAATGCTTCCCAGGAATGTATATCAACAAGACTTTGTGTGATGTGATGAATGATAACCCAAACAAAATTCTGCCATCGATGCTATCTGATCATTCAAAATGATGTGCTTCGATGGAACACAAGAGTAGTGAGTAATAAGCATGTTTAGTTATCTTGTAACGCAGAGACAGAAGTTCATGGGACAGAGACAATGACCTCAGACTACATCAGCTGGGAAGTCAAGCTAATGACATCAAATGCCCAGGTTGTTAACAATATTGTATAGCAGAAGCACTGAAGAACTATTTGGCCATAGACCTATCTTCCTTTTATATCATGTCATTCAAATCACACATAAAAGCATTTTTGCTCAAATTCCATAGATGCTATACTTAAGAGAAAGGCTGCTCCTTCTACCTCCATTATTTTGAGTTCTGCTGAGCTGTTGATTCCACTACTGAAATTGAAAATGCCAGGACACTTGGGTGGCTCAGTTGGTTGAGCATCTGACTCTTGGTTTCAGCTTGGGTCATGATCCCAGGGTTGTAGGATCAAGCCCTGCATCAGGCTTAGATCTGGGCATGGAGCCTGCTTGAGATTCTCTCTCTCTCTCTCTCTCTCTCTCTCTCTCTTTCTCTCTCTCTCCCTCCCTGTTTCCCTCTCCCCTGCTCTCTCTGTCTCTCAAATAAAATAATTTAAAAAAACCCTAAATTAGGCTAGATTAAATTTCAAAAATAAAAATGAAAATGCCTTAAAAACATTCACAAACCCAAATGCTTCCAAAGGTGTTATGGCCTGAATTGTGTCCCCCAAAATATATATATATTGAAGCCCTAACCTCAATGTAACTGTATTTGGAGATAAGGTCTTTAAAGACGTCACTTCGATTAAATAAGCTGATAAGGATGGAGCCCTAATCCAATAGAACTGGTTCCTTAAAAGATACCAAGGAGGTGTGCACACAATGAAAGACCATATAAGAACATGCCCAGAAGGCATTCATCTACAAACCGAGGAGAGAGACCTCAGGAGAAACCAAACTGGCCGACACGCTGATCTTGGATTTCTAGCCTCCATCACTATGAGACAGTAAATTTCTATTGTTTAAGTCCCCCAGTCTGTGCTATTTTGTTACGTCAGCCTTGCTGACTCATGCAAGGAGTTAGGCAAGTAATTTCAGTAAGGGAGACAGCAGGGATTAAATGTAAATACACGCATATGGAGAGCAGTGGAGACTTCTGGGGCCATTGTTGATAGAATTGCTGTGTTGTCTGACTCCCTAACGTTTAAAGAAAGAAAAAAAAACAATGTTCATGTAAAATCTATTCTTTTTAAGAACAATTTTATTCATCTAAAAAGTAAATATTGTGTGGTCTATGTAAATACATCTGAGGTTTGTAACCTCTCTGCCCAGGCTGTTAACAATATTGTATAATAGAAGCACTGAAAATTATTTGGCCGAGGAATTATCTTGCTTTTATATCATATCATCCAAAAGACACAAGTATAAGCATTTTAGCTCAGATTCCATAGAAGCTCTACTTAAGAGAAAGGCTGCCTTAAAATATGCAAGATAGAACTGTCAGACCTTGACACTACACGTATATTGAAGGAAGCCAGAATAGCTGTTGCTAAAAATGCATTTCATTGACTATTCCATCTGCAAATGTTGTGCCATGATGACAATCAATCAGGATAAATCACACAGCTACTCAACTAATTCATCCATAAAGAAAACTGGTAATCAGAGTGTTGAAGTCAGCAAGGCTGAAATGAGATGCCCATAACATCTGCATTTGTGGGGGATGAGGCCTTAATGGTAACCCACCAGAAATTTGAAGAAGTCATATCAGTATTATCCAGAACTGTCTTCGTGAATAGCATCTACCATGATTTTTAAGGTCACATGAGTAGTTAAGAAAGCACTCCCTTGTGCATTTATACATTTTGGGGGCTTTCTGGAAGAAGTTTTAAATGATAATTGTTGCTAATTGCAGTTCTGAAAACTCCAAATTTGAAATGTCAGCTTCATTGTTGGAAAATGGTTTCATATCTGGGCTTGCCAGTAGAATTTACCAATTTGAATTCATCATTTGATTACATTTTATTAATTTGTCATTCTTGTCACTCTTGTGTGGTTGCAGGACTCCCTCCCCATTTCATCTCTGGGAAAAGTCTTTGCCTTTCACCACAGACACTGTTCTCATTACCTCTTTCCTGGATACTTGCAGAAACTACTAGCGATCCTAAGGTTTTCCAGCCATGCCGTAGTCTACAACATGTTCTTAGTATTTCTTTTTAAGGCAAAAAAGTTTATCGCAAATTTTAGGTTGAGGTCCTGACAATATAACCTGGTATTCATGATCCTGTGAGCTCTCAATCTGCCTCTCCAATACTATCTTTTACTTGGTTCCTTTGTTCTTTCCTTCTGCCACATCTGAAGTGAACTTCTCACTCATGGAAACATAGGTTTACCAATACAGGTGCCTATACTGTCACCTGTTAATTCTGGAAATATCTTTATAGATGTCTTGCTTGGTGGCAAGTCGTACAAATATAAATTTTAAGTTTTTCTTTTCCTTGCTTCACATATTTCTACTGCTATGTTCTCTTTTCCTTTTGGTATTTAGATATGGTGTATGCTACACTTTGTTTATCTTTTAAAGTAATCTGTACACCCAACATGGGGCTCAAACTCACAACACGAAGATCAGGAATCGCATATTCTCCCAGTTGAGCCAGCCAGGCACTCCTGTGAATGGTAGATCTTCTGAAATTGTCCCACAGTTATTGAATGTTCCGGATTTTTAAATTATTTTCTTTACTTTTTATTTTGGGACATTCCCATTGATCTATCATCAGGATCATGATTCTTTCCTTGATTGTGTTTGATTTACTAATGGGTCCACCAAAAGCATTCTCTTCATTTCTTTTGCCGTGTTTTGATTTCTAGCCTTTTCTTAGAGTTTGTTTCTTAGGGTTTTCATCACTCTGCTGACATTACATGTTATGTGTTGTCTACTTGTTCCTTTACAGCCCAGAACTTATTGATCACACTTATTTTAAATTTCCTATCTTATAATTCCAACATCTGAGACATATCTCAGTCTCGTTCTGATGATAATTCTGTCTCTTCAGAATGTGTTTTTGATTCTCTTTTATCATGCCTTCTAATACTCTATAGAGAGCCAAGTTTATAATATTGCATAGAAAGCCACACATTGGGTAATAGGAACTGAGGTGAATAGTCCTATCGTCAAAATTTGTGGGAATCTTTGAAGAGGAAAGCTGTATTCAATGCTTACTGTAGCTGCACTGTATCAGAAGCTTCAAATTCAGTTGATGACCTTGTTTTTGTCTCTCTTCTTGACTTGGGGCTTCCCTAAGTACTTCTTTTCAAAGAATGGCTTTGCTTTGCAGCTCTTTTAGCTATTGTCCGCTGTCATTATATTGAGACCTTTTTAGTGTGATGTGAAGGTGTAGGGGAAGGGGATGTGATGTAATCCTCCAATTAAATCTCAGTGTTTGAATGGACTGATATCCCAGGGCCATGGCCTTCTTGGTACACCTTTTCCACCACTTCTCCATATTCCTCTCCCTGACTGCAGCATTCCCAGTCTGTTTCCTTGATCCCTGTTTCTCCCCTCTGAGGTGAGAAAGGAAAGCTAAAAGGAGCTCAAGGGGGAGGAATGCCCTGCCAACTTACTGAAACAAACTTTTAGCAAACTCTTTTCCTCAGGAGAGTCAGCCTTATGGATAGAGCTCTGGTCTCTTTCCAGATTGCTCTTACCTTCTTCATGCGTGATCCATGAGGGGGTCTCTCCAGATCTTCACCATGAGAAACAGATGGGATTTCTAAATATAAAGCCCATGAAAGTGTGAGGGCCCCCGTTACAGCAGCCCCTGTTTCCCAGTATTTTATCAAAATTACCATCTAAGTGTTCCTATAAGCGTGGGGCTCCAGTGGCCTCTGAACCAGATAAGCAGAGCTCAGGTGTTCCTGACTTGGGTGCACCAGTGAGTCCAAGAAAAGTTACCGATTCTCTGCTTGTTCACCTTTTCTTGTTGTAAGCCGCATGTGATGTCTAAGCTCTACACGTGCGAGCCGAAACCAGAAGCCTAAGCTTCCTTAAAAGTCAGGTGTAAAACAAACAAACAAACAAAAAAGTCAGGTGTTTTTTTTTAATGTTGAAAAGCTATAAAAGAATTGAAATGCATGCGAGGAGTGCCGTGGTTAGGATGAAGGCAGCCTCCAGTCTTTCCAGCTCTACTGAGGGCCCAAAGGATGAAATGACTTCCTCAAGCAATCACAGCCTTGCATAAAATTTGTGCTTCATTGATGCTTGCTGTAGCCAACACAGAGTCCGGACTTGAACCTGAAGGCTGCAATGCTGCTTCTGTTAACACAAAATAATGCACACGTGTTCTTCTTTGAGCTGATAATCTAGGTGGAGGTACACCATTTGTTATCCATTCTGAGTCTTGACAGTTCTCTGCTCTGCTATCAATTGTTTAAGAACAGCAGGGTCTGTGTGATACAAAACAAGTATATTTGGATAAGGAGAGAGAAATTTTACTACCTGGCCCACAGAAAGCTTAGCATTTAAGACGGTATATGTAATATCCAAACAAGCTTATTGGGCTGAACTCTTGTAATTCCTCCTTTCTCTCCTTGTGAACAGAGAGGTGAGTCCTAGAGAGACGAAGCAGCATAGTCAAGAGTTGAACGAGCAGCAGAGTCGGTAGAAGCCAGGACTTCCTGATTCCAGAGATCATAGCAGTTCTGGCAAGACAATGACTTTGACAGTTTTGTGCTGTCTTTTCTTTGTGTTTCTTTCTGCTACTCCCATTACCACGCTCTCCAGAGCCAATATAGATAGACCTATAGATAGATCATCAGTTTCCTATTACTGTTGTAACCATGAATTACCATACATTTAGTGGCTTAATACATTTTCATTTTTTACCTTACAATTCTGGAGGTCAGAGTCCAAAATGGCCCTCACTGGGTTAAAATCATGATATAAATAAAGTTGCATGTCTTATAGAGGCTCTAAGGAAAAAATCTTTATCCCTTTTTCTTTCTTTTTTCCTTTTTCCAGTTTCTATAGCCTGCCTATAACCCTTGGCTCATGGTCCCTTTCCTGCTTCTTCAAAGCCAATGAAGTTGGACTGACTACTTCTCATACTGCCAACTCTTTGATTCTCTCTCTTCTGCTTCCTTCTCTTAGTTTTAAATACCCCAGCTGATTTTCACTGTTAATTCTCTTTTGCCTTGTAACCTACCATATTCAGTTTTTTTTTATTTTTATTTTTTATGTTTTATTTATTTCTAGGAGAGAGAGAGAGACAGCGTGAGCAGGGAAAGGTCAGAGAGAGAGGGAGTCACAGACTGAAACAGCCTCCAGGCTCCAAGCTGGCAGTCAGCACAGAGCCCGACGCGGGGCTCGAACCCGCGAACCGCGAGATCATGACCTAAGCGAAAGTCGGACGCCTAACCGACTAAGCCACCCAGGTGCTCTGTCAGTTTTTGACAGTTAGACCATGGACATCTTTGGGTGACTTATGATAAATAGATAGATAGATAGATAGGCATTCCTAGTTTAGTACATAGTTCTGTGGTTAGATGTATAAGTTGTAAGGTGGAAACAACATTACTAGAGATAAAGATAATATAGAGCAATTAAATTCTTAAGTTCAGGTTGTGACCACTGGAATAAAGGGAAGTCACCAATCCCAGGAAGCTGGATACATCCAAAAAAGTTATGTACAGTTGGGTAATACATAACTGGATAGGTATTGGATGAAGCAGGAAGTGACCTTCATAAACTAAAGAACATGGTTAGGAAAGAAGTCATGTCTGTAAAACAGCAATGGAACTAACATTAATGGACCAAATGTCATGTTAGTAAATAGTGAGAAAAATGTGGCACAGAAGAGTGCAATACAATTCAGTTAATTCTTTAAAGTTAGGGAATGCTAGGGGCACCTGGGTGGCTCTGTCTGTTAAGCCTCTGACTCTTGGTTTGGGCTCAGATCATGATCTCACGATCCGTGAGTTCAAGCCCTACATCAGGCTTGTGCTGACTGTGGAGAGCTTGCTTGGAATACTTTCTCTCTCCGTCTCTCTCTGCCCTACCCTGTCTGTCTGTCTGTCTGTCTCTCTCTCTCAAATAAATAAATAAATAAACAAACAAACAAACTTTAAAAAATTTAAAAAAATAAAGTCACGTAATTCTAATGGAATGATCATTTAAAACAAATTCAAGTACAGGGTATATGCATTATCCTTGGGTTTAGAAAACATGGAGGCAATCAAGAGGGAATTTGTTACAGCCATTTCATATGACATTACTATGTCTGTAATGTTAAATTGTTGGAGGAGAAGGGACTGGGAGCAGGAGCTCAGGGGAAGGAGAAGCTGGTCTGGGTGTGGCCACTGCTACTGGTCACCCGAAGTCTCCAGGCCAGGTACGTTTCTGTCCTTCGTAGGTGGACACACCGCCTGTAAGACCCTGCCGGGCCGGCGTGGGAGAGCTATGGGCAGCAGCCACTGCATCGTCTCAGCCAAGGACAGGCAGGCCAGAGAGATCCTGAGGGGCTACTAACGTGCATATACTGCCGGGATGCCGAGACGTGGAAGGCACTCTGGCATGGAACAGAAGACCTGTCAGTCCCTGATGTGGAGAATGAAACCCTTGTTCCCAAGAACACCCTCAAGTTCAAGGCAGTGCGTCCAGAAGTGAAATTGCCCTCAGTAGATCAAATGGAAAATTTTTTCCTGGAACGAAAAGTTTACTTCAAAGGACAATGCCTAGAAAAATGGATCTTCAAGTTTGATTTTGTGGTCCCTAACTCAACAAAAACCAAGTAGGCCCAGTTTATGCCCACTAGGGTGCTAAATGCCAGCATTTTCAGAAAGCAACCTTTTTTGATAACGGTCTTCTTGTAAAAGCACTTCCAGAATGAGGGGTTTGAGAGTAAAAGTGCATGCATTTCAAGAATTGGGTTTTTTTGGAGGGGAAAGAGGCAATTTTACTTTTTCCTCCCTACATTTTTTTTTTATCTTTTAATTTTTTTTTATTTCTAGGAGAGAGAGAGAGAGAGACAGCGTGAGCAGGGGACGGTCAGAGAGAGAGGGAGTCACAGACTGAAACAGGCTCCAGGCTCTGAGCTGGCAGTCAGCACAGAGCCCGATGCAGGGCTCGAACCCACGAACCGCGAGATCATGACCTAAGCAAAAGTCGGACGCTTAACCGACTAAGCCACCCAGGCGCCCCCCTACATTTATTTTTTAATACTTCCACCCCTAACTTCCTCTACAACAAAACCCACCTGCAGCCACCGGGGGACCAGTTCTGTACAAGTAATCACATGGCTTTTTCCTCCCAAGCGGTTATCCCAACCCCAGACCAGGGCAGAGGGCCAGCTTGACCTCCCCTCAGGGTGACACAGAGACAAACACCACGTGAGGCGACACTGATCGTGTCCCCTCCCTACCTCCTCCTGGGCCCTGCAGGCAAACCATCTTCCTTTGGGCCCTGGTTTTAGAAAAATTCCTATTCCTGACCTACATTTAGTTTTTTTTTCCTACCATTTCCATGCACTACATTTAACTTGTAAAATAGACTGTGAGATTATTATTACATACTGAACTAAAACATATGAATTTTAAAAATTGTTAAATATCAGCAATTTCTTATGGTTCACCATCAAAGATTTGTAGAGGTTCATCACTACTTAGGACTATGCGGGGTGAGGTAGAAGGTCTTCAGTGATCAGAAAGTTGTTCTTTAAAATCACCACAAGAGGGTGGTAAGGAATTAGGCTTTACCTCTGCGTGCCCACAGAATGGTTGTCCTCTTCACCTACCCACAAAAATAATTAAAATGTAAGACGGAGCTTTGGAAAAATTTTTTCTTTCTCATTTACATTTGTTAATCATATTTAAAATAGCATTGTTTGGCATCCTCAGAGTATACTGGCTCATAGCTGGGCACCGTTAATGCAGAGAACACCAGTTATAAGTACATAGCTCGATCTTCCATGTGTGCCTGCACACACTTAAAATGCAACAGCTTCATACATAAATTATGAGCACCTCGTCACTGTCAAACTTCTAATCTGTGATGATGAATTAAATAGGATTTTAAATGGATAAATCTCTATTTTAAATCCATCTCCCCTTCTTGTTTATGAAATGAAATATTGAAGTAAACTGAAGGGAGTGGTCCTGTGGTTCATGCTCAAGTGTTAGTCAGGCTCCTACTGTTTACTGTTCCCAGTGACCTTGATCAAATTGCTCAACTCAGCTGGGAACTCAATTGTGTATTTAGAGGATTAAGCAGGGCTGTGAGACATTTTGGAGTCAGACACACCCACCATAACTTCCTAAGGCATTACTACTTTGTTCCTTTTGAATTAAAATGGACATCTCCCTTCTGCAAAGGGAAGGTCTCAGGGGCTTGAAGGCATGTTTACTCCATCCTACTTGTGTGGATTTCCCTTAGCTTTCTTCAGTTTTCTTTGTAACTGAAAAATTCCCAAACTTTTTAATAGGCATATTTCAAATTTCTCTAGAATGTTCTGTTTTGTGCACCTGTGTGGGTCTATGTGCATGTTTGTATGAGTGTCTGTGAGTATATGTATGTGTGCATATGTAATGTGTATGAGCGCTTGCTTAACACATTTGTATGCGTCTCTGTGTTAGTGTTTTTTCTGTGTGTCTGCATGTGTGCATTATGTAAGTATGTGAATGCTGCATGTGTGAGTGCATGTGCAGAAGCCTACATGAAGTGTGTGTGTGTGTGCGTGTGTGTACACGGGTACACACGCATGGGCATGCATTGTGTGGTGTGCACCAATGTACTTGCATTTATAAGTGTGGCCACGGGATATGCATTATAATGAGGTCATGGGTGAGAGGCTCTTGGGTGGCTCAGTCAGTAGAGTGTCTGACTTCAGCTCAGTTCATGATCTCTCGGTCTGTGGGTTCCAGCCTTGCATTGGGCTCTCTGCTCTCAGCACAGAGTCCTCTTTGGATCCTCTGTCCCCCTCTCTCTCTGCCCCTCCCCTGCTCACATTCTCAATCTCTCTTAAAAATCATAAACTTAAAAAAAAAGAATAAATTCATGGGTGATATGTATGCACATGGTATGTGTGTTTGTACATATGTATGCTCATGATGTGTATGTTTATTTGCCAATGTGTGTATTTGTGGTAGGGAGATTTCAAGTTGTAAGTGTGTGTGTGTGCGCAAAAAAAAAAAAATTTGGAAGAATACAAATTGGCTATTGTCATGAGAACACTGTTCACAGCATTTTTCTTAGCCAAGAGAAGACAATGTACTGCCTGCACCCATCTTTGAGTTCAACAAGGAAAACCTCAGAAATCTAGTGGCCTGCTACTACTTTTGTGTTTTCTTCCCTTCATAACACTGCATTTTACTGTATTATCTGAGAACCCATTTTAAGTCCTACTAACCCTCCCCTTAATTTTCATTTCACCTTTGTGAAAGCTCTGTGTTTGAAAATAAGAACACTTTAGAGTAAGAATGCAAGTGACTTAGTATAAGAGCAGTGATTTTGTATTTGTTTCTATCACTCTATTGTTTGACTTCCTTGGGTAATTTCCAGTTTCTGCTCTTGGGTAATACCACAAAAGCCTTTGAGTTTCTTGAGAAAAGAGAGGTGTGACTATCTTTTGAACTGATCTTTTCCCCAATATGACCTTTCATTAACCTTAGTGGATGCTTTAAAAAGAAGCATTCTCATCTAATCTCGCTAAAGCTCAGTTTATATCTGCTTTTAATGTAAACTCAGTATTTTCGTTTTTGCCAAAAATTCCAGAGTATGTTCCACAAGTTCTGTTTTCTTAGAAAGAGACAATTGCAGGGATGCCTGGGTGGCTCAGTCAGTTAAGCCTCTGACTGGCGCAGGTCATGATCTTGAGGTTCCTAGGTTCAAGCCCCCTATTGGGCTCTGTGCTGACAGCTCAGAGCCTGGAGCCTGCTTCAGATTCTGTGTGTGTATCTCTCTCTGTCCCTTCCCCACTCATGCTCTGTCTCTCCCATTCAAAAGTAACTAAATATTAAAAGAGAGAGAGAGAGAGAGAGAGACAGAGAGAGAGAGAGAGACTGTTACTCACCTTTGAGGTTTGTCTTGAAAATGTGCTCAGCACTTAATCATTTTTCCTTTTTTTTAAACTTGATTAGCTAGTTTTGCAAACCAGCTTTGGCTAGTTTTAGAGTGTTGTAAAAACAGCAAATGACTTTGCAGTAAGAGAAGCCCAAGATCAAATCTGGGGCCGACCACACAAGTGAAACTCGTGATCTTTACAACGAGTATCTATTTATCTATTGATGATATCTTCTGAACATCTATAAAATTTTGGTGTGTTCTATATAATAAAAGGTCAAATAATATCTGTTTTGCATTTTTCTTCTTCTTCTCCTTCTCTGTCTCCTTTTTCTTCTTCACAGAAGTAGCTTTGGCTTCTTTTTTACTGTTACCTGCATACCACCAAATTATATAGTTAGTTTGACACATTCTCATTGTCAATGAAATTTTATTAAGGAAACTTTAAAAAAAACTGAAAAATTTCAGACAGATTGTATTTGAAACATGCATAAGAATCAGAAAACTATACATACTATCCAAAATAGTGAACTTTGTTCTTCAAAATAACACTAAAGCTACTGACTTTAAAAGCATATAGACTACATTAAAATGTTAGCAATATTTTTTGATAAATAATTTTCAATACTTATTGGCCTCATGAGAAAGATTTTGATCTTGGCATGATGAGTTATTGCTTAGCAACCACAAGTTTCTAGAGATGGCCAAGATTCTTAAATTACTGTAATAACTCCAAAGGAGCATAGAAGTTCAGGTTTTCTTTTAACTCATATTCAGTAGGAATATGACCTATGCCTTTAAAGGAGATGTTGGCAGATTATATTCCGTATTTAACAATGTCAAAACCAAGAGTCAGAAATATGAATGACATGGTTAGGTCAAATGATCAACAGGACACCTCCATTGTGAACTTGATTGGTTCTTGGTCCATGGCTACTCTCTCTTCTTTGTTCCTCTGATCCCAATTCAGGATTTATCAGTATACATTTCTTCTACATTAGATTGATTTATCTTTGATCGCCTATCCTTCTTACCCCACTTTGTGCCTTATAGCTAAACTGATAGCATGATCTCTACTAGCTAAGAAGTTTAAGGGACAAGTCTCTGATCTGTATGCATTTTCCAAACTTAGTTCAAGTCAACTAATGTCTGACCATTTTCTTATATACAAAACACAGTTTCAAACTCTGAAGATTCACGATGACAGTTCTCTTCCCTATGCCTCATATAAGCCCTCAGAAAAACCAAAAGATCTATGGCTTATAATGAATTATCTCACCACAACACTCAGCTGCTTAGTGTAGTACAAATGCAAAAATAAACACAATTTAAAAAAAATTTTTTTAATGTTTATTTGTTGAGGGGGGGGTAAGTGGGGGAGGAGCAGAGAGAGAAGGAGACACCAAATCTGAAGCAGGTTCCAGGCTCTGAGCTGTCAGCACAGAGTCCAACAAGGGGCTCGAACTCTCAAACCATGAAATTATGACCTGACCGAAGTCAGACACTTAACTGACTAAACCACCCAGGAGCCCCAAACACAATATTTTTAATAAAAGCAAAAACTCCCCATTTATGTCAGTGCTCTGAGATTGCCTGTCTTACTGTTGCATCACATGGATTAGCTGATCAAAATAAGAGTGATAGTAAATTAGTGATGCTGTATGGTTTTTTTTTTTTTCATCTACTCATAACTAATTCTATGTGGTCATTACTGAGTCCAGCTTGGACCATAACCTTGTGTCATACTGAGTCTGGTTCTTCCAGAGCCATGCAGTCTTCTGTAACTCAAATTCACTCTTGTGCTTTAAAAATGGAAAGAGCAGTGGGAAGTTTTAGTAGAAGATATAAAAATAAGATTGGATAGCATTCCTGATTACAGAAATGTTGTGTGTAAGACAGATGCATTCAGGGTTACCAGTAAGGTACAGAGAAAGGTGTGAAGAAGCCCATGGCTTCTTATTCCATACACGGGCACTTGGGCTTTTCTTCCCTTTTTGCAGACTTACATCAGCCATATTCTCTTTTTGCCATTCCTCTCCCCCAATTTTATTTAGTAAACATCTGTTGAACAACTATCAAATCCCAGAAGCTGTAAGTTTTAGGCAGCATCTAATAGAGTCTGCTGAATAGTAATGCATAGTAAATAGTCAAGGTTAACAACGGACTGAAAAGCTAAATGAAAGAATGCAGAGTTTTTCCAACATGGAAATATTCTCCTTTTTCCCTTTCACTGATTTCTGGGTGTCACTAACATTTGAACCTTTCGCTGATGCTCCTATTCATTCTTGTTGACTTACTTCTGTCTCTGTCTATGCAGCACTCGGCTACCTGTCCACTCTCCTCTTGGGGTCTTCTGCATCTCTGCTTGCCTGGGCCCCTGCTATTTGCTAGCTCCTTTCTGCTTTGCTGAAATTCCATGCCAGGATATTCATGACCAAATGATTGTGCAGTCTCCAAAGTTATTCAAATTTAGGGCACAACATATAAGACCTTGAACCACTTGTTTATTTAATCATCCATTCTTTTTTTCCAAGAAAAAACAATGAGCATCTACCAACTTCTAGGCCAGGCTACACAAAGAAGGTCCCCCATTCAATAAAAAGCATTTCCTACCCAAAAAATAAAGAATGACTAAGAATCTGATAATTACCAAAAGACACCCTAGCACGAACACAAAAGCCCTATCTTATATAAAAACCTATTCCTAAAGTCTCCAAAATGGCCGAAGTTTGAAAAGTATCCAATGCCTAATTTTTGATGATGTCAGTGGATACTTGCCAAAGGCCATTCTGTTTTTTAGTTGGAGGAAATCTCTTCCGTCCATATAGATTAAATTGCATCAAACAAAGGGATGGTATTGACTGGAACTGCAAGAATAAAACTGAAGCAGTAATTTATAACATAAATGAACTCAAACTAAGCTAATAGCCCTGATATGCAGAAAATTCTAGAAGATCTGTTTAAAAGGGAGCTAATCGTTATTCTCATTAGTTTATCATCCTTTAAAATGGTGCCTCTGAACTGATACCACATGCTTCAAAAGAGTTTGCTTTCCTCACTTGGGTTCATAGAACTCTGTTGAGTGGGTAGTGCCCTGTTAAAGGTCACTCCAGCCATTGCCAGATGATCATAAACTCCAAATGAGTGCTTTCTAAATGAATGAAATTTCACTGCAAAATAATTCTGTTCATCTCTGCCAGGCTTCATGAATACTTTGAAAAATTTCAGGAACCCAATCCTTATAAGCTACTAGGAACTCAACTTCATTATACAGTTATGGTCACCAATTTTTCCTGGGAATGACATATAAAACCTCTCATCTGAGGAAAACGAGGCAGATTAATGTTGCATAAAACATATACAGTCTGGATTACAAAATCAGAAAAGCCATGTCTTGGATAGAAAAGCCTTCCCTCTTTAGATGTCTGTAATTACAAAACAAATTTCCCTATGGCCTAATATTTCTTACCCTTTCAAAAGGCAAATTCTACATAAGAGAAACAAACCTTGATATAGGGAAATTTTAGTAAACTCGTGCTGGTTAGGAAACATAAATATGAACTATAATTTTTGGTGACCTCAGTTACATGTGCATATTTTATCTTCCAAACCTAGGTAAGGTTTTTCTCATAAGGTTCCAAAATGTATATTTAAGAGATTCATTGGACTTGAAAAATTAAACTAAAATCAATTTTGGCAAATAATTATTTTAAAGTAAAATGTTGACAATGGTTGGTACATTTAGAGTGTAAGTGTTTACACCGCAAGCTTGCTGCAATGGAGTTCTTGCTCGCCCGCCACCCATCTCCTCGTCTTCTCTTTGTCTTCTGCAATTCATCCCCCAATCCGCTTTAAATATAGTTTTTATTTTGTCACTCACCTACTAAAACTCTTTCAACTCTACTGAAGGGGCATATCCTGAGCTTCTACTTATGTGCTTAACATATGTTTCCAGAGAGAGAATTGGTCGGTATGATCAACCCTTAAGAGGTGAAAAGGGTAAGTATAGACAATAAGGGGTTGCGTCCTGTTTGGAATCCACACACGCTGACAGGCTACCGCAGCCTTAGCTTTTCTAGTCCCTGGTATGTAGAGGATAACGGGAGGGTGTGCACAATGGCACTAGTAGCTCCCTCCTCCTTCTCAGCTCCCTCTCTAGGGACTTGCTAACAAGCATGTAAATGCTCCCTGCAGGCAAGACGCTGTGGGGGAGGTGAAGAGGCTGCAAGTCTTCAAAAACCCACAAATTGGATTATCAATTGCTAAATAATCAGGAGCTGGTCATTGTAATAAACCATGCCTTGAGGCATAGAGTTCAAATGCCACTCAAAGCAGAAGTGAAGAAAGTATTCCAGTATGCAATCCTTTTGAGAGGCAGCATTACGTAGTGCTAAGAGCATAGACTGCATTAGTGCACTGTTTGGGTTTGAATCTCAGCTGCAGCTCCGACTAGCTCTTTGGCCTTGGACACGTTATCTAAACTAGGCTACTTTTTAGTTTCCTCATCTATTAAATATTATTAACAATGGTAGTTATATCATAGTGAATCTATAAAATGCTTATAACAGCACCTGGTGCATAGTAAGCAGCGCATAATTATTTGATACTATTGTAAAATATTTATTCAGCCCATGCTTTATTACAGGCACTGTGCTAGAAACTGGGGATAAAATGGGGAGAAATGGATTTTCTTCCCTAATTAGGCACTTTCGATACAAGATGGAAGCCTGTGAAAGAGGAGGACATAGACCCCTAGGAAGCTCACAGTAAGGATGCTAAAAGAAGGCACTGAGGAGGAGGAAAGCAGGAAAGTGACTTGAAGGGCAGGCAGATTTGCTAAGATGCTAAGGAAGCTTCAGCTTTCCAGCCCTTTCCTTGAGAAGGTCCCTAGGAGGGCTGGGGGTGTTCACCAAGTGGGGATAGATCCAAGACACAATCAAGATAACATTTCCATTTATGCATTTCTAGTAAACTGTGTAAAGGAGACCTTGGAAGACAGTGGCTTAAATCTCAAGTCTGCAGTAATTTGTTTGACTTCTCTTGCCATCCTTAATCAATATTTACTCCTAATATACCTTCTGTGTTTGTAATTATATATATTTTTTTCTTAAAGTCAGTCCCTCCCAACCTCCAGGACCCACAACATTTGTATCCACTTCTACTCCAAAGATAAATGGGATTTAGGTGAGAGTCCCACAAGTTAGTTAAAACTGGTAAATGAGCAGTAGAGGAAAGGATACTGTCTTGAGCAAAAAAGGTCCTAGGTGACATAGCCCGAAACCTTGGGTAATCGCAAAGAATTCCACAGAGCGTCTGCAGTAGGGCATTTGAAGTTTGCTTCCTTCTGTTCCCATTTGCCTGTGCAAGAACTTACTTGTGCAGACATTTGGACCCTTCTTTTAATTAATGTTTGATTCACGATACCTCTTTCTTTCACTTGACCTCTTTCTTTCACTTTTGGAAAACTCGTTTGGGAGGAACAGGCTTAGTGTGGCTCTATGTTTTATGCAAGATGGAGTCTCACATAAGGAGCGCGGAGCCTTCAAGAAAGAGAGCATATGGAGGCACCTGGGTGGCTAAGTCAGTTGAGTGTCCGACTTTGGCTTGAGCCCTGCGTCAGCTCTGTGCTGACAGCTCTGAGCCTGGAGCCTGCTTCAGCTTCTCTGTGTCCCTCTCTTTGCTCCTCTCATGCGCTGTCTCTCTCTCTCCCTCTCTCTCTCTCTCTCTCCCTCCCTCTCTCTCAAAAATAAATAAGCATTGAAAAAAGGTTTTTAAAAAGAAAGAGAGTAGAGGGAGGTCTTTCCTTAGACATGAGATAAAGAAAACATCCTCCTCAGCTTTTTTTGCTTGTATATTTTTGACAGAGTCAGAGAGAGTACATACAAGTGGGGGAGGGCCAAACCTAGAGGGAGACAGAGGATCGGAAGTAGGCTCTGCTCTGAGAGTGGAGAGCCCTATAAGGGACACGAACTTACTACAGGAGCATTGAGATCATGACCTAGGCAGAAGTCTGAGGCTTAATGACTGAGCCATCCAGGCTCCCCCTCTCCAGCTTTTGATATTGAACACCATAAGTAATAAGTGCATTTATTTATTTATTTATTTATTTATTTATTTATTTATGCAATACAGGAGCACCTGGGTGGCTCAGTTGATTGAGCGACTGACTCTTGGTTTCAGCTCAGGTCATGATCAGATGGTTAGTGGGTTTGAGTCCTGTGTAGGGTTCTGAGCTGACAGTGCAGAGCCTGCTTGGAATTCTGTCTCTCTCCCTTTCTCTCTTCCCCTTTACCAGTCATGTGCGCACGTGCTCACTCTCTCAAAATGAATAATTTTTTAAAAAAGTTTAAAAATTATATACAATATATACAGTAATGTATTTATAATAATAATTGTAGGCCTAAGTAGTTTTTTAAATAGACCAGAGTGAAATACTGGAAAAGCTCTTTGTTCATATGGATCCATTATTTTTGTTTATGCTTGTCATGGCTTTTTAAATATGGGAGATTTGGATGCATGCATGTTAGTCAGTACTACTACTTAATTCCCTCTTAAAGTGAACAAGGAAAAATAATATGCAAATACTACAATCTTTGTAATGGGGTAAATTGCACATGAAGAAATCCAGCATATTAAAATGTGGACCCTTTCAGAACAACATGTTCTGGTCACAGATGTTACACATTTTAGTTTCCTAAGAAGGAAAAAGAGAAAGAATGAGAAAAACAAACTAACAAATGCCATGGAGTTATAAATCAATAAGGGTTATTATGCTCTGTGCTTTTAAACCTCAAGTTATTCCACTGGATTATAACATAGCATCTCTTGCCCTAGTGTAGCTTGAAATGAGCCACAAAGTCAGGTCAGAGTCAGGTGCCTTTGGAGGCCATACACATCCTCAATCAGTTACCAAACAACCTCTTCCCTTTCAAATGAGCTTGAGAAAACTTGGGTTGTTTTCCCAAAATGGAGGAAGTAGATGAGAATTGCTCATTCTCTGAAAAGGAATCATGTTAATGAAATGACAAAGAGAGCTTTGTTCATTTAAATACCATAAGGTCCATCAGAATTGGTAATAGGTCACATAATTGTCTCTTTTATATCTCAGTCAAATCTTTGCTAAGGGGCTGGTCTCTCCAATCCTTCTAATGAGAAAGAAAACTAAAAGGAACTCAGTTTCATGATACTTAAAATCCTCCTCAAGGGCATGGGCTCTGTAACAAACGCAAAAATCAAGTACCACATTAATATAATTCCTTGAAGTATAAAGCAAACAGAAATAACAGAAATAACAAATATATATCAGCAAAGTATTTTGTTTCTATAAAAGTGATGCTTATATTTTACTTAATTGTGGTTTTCCAATTAGTTTGCAATGATTGTGCATGTTACTTGGTTAATTACTTTTTTAACGAATGTGTTATTCATTAAAATCATAAAATTCATAAAATCTCATAGATGTTTGACTATATCTATGTCATTATTCATACATATATAGAATGAAAAACTCATACTCCTATTTCTGTGTATTGAATTTTTTTTTATCTTTCCATATCTTGTACGTTTTCTGCAATATTTTGTTTTGTGGGAAAACTCTGATTTAATTTGTAAATCTTGAACATTAGTAATATTATTTATCAAAATATATATCAGAGTAAAAATCACTTTTAGTGGAATACACTGAAGCGCTGTTTCATTACATCCAATGTGGTCAGTAGACTGGCATGAGGTTCACCCAGGTTATTTTTTTAATTATCTAACCACAGGGTGAATGTGGCTCATGAAAATTAATTGGGAGCACCTGTTCCAAGGTAGCTTTGTGACAGAGGAACATTAATCTCCCCATTGCATGTAATTCTTCTTCTAAAGAGACGAGAAATATCTCTTTACGGTGAAGTCAACATATCTGGCCATAGAACTAGAACTTCCTCTCCAGCAGCCTCCTCTAGTGCGTCTAGCTTCCTGTGACAAAGGGATGGGTCGATCAAAGTATTTTTTAAAAATGCGAGACAATTGGGCAACATTGTTGAGGAAATCAATTCAGAATCTGCACTTGTATTTCCCTGCATTTGAAGCAGGCCTGCGGGATTCAGATGTGATAATGGCAAAGTGGATAAATGACAGCTCTGGGCATCAGTTTCAAGGAAGTGCTTAGCTGAATATAGAAATCAAATGGAAGAAAACAAATAGCACTTTGTGAATCCTCTTCTCCCAAGCTTGAATTGTTCCTTGCCCTTCTGTGCTTCCTGAAGGAAGGGAAAAGGTCAACCGGTAACCTTCTGTCACCCTCAGAGTTGGGTGATTTGCCTATGAGTTTATACACACAATCTCTCCATACTGTAGGCACACAGCGCTCAAAGTCTTGGTTATCATTCCCAGGAATACCTGGTCATTTCACTGAGACTGAATGGTGGTTTGCCACTTCACCAATAAAGAGAATTTTTGAAAAAAAAAATACAGCTCAATTCTTTTGAAAACTGATTTGAAATCCCAGTCTGACTGATGAGCTTTTTAACTTCCGGTTCAGTTTACTCATTTGTAGAATGAGATAGCAGAACTCAAATCCCTCTAAAGTCTTCGAAGTTCTCCATCTCCTAAGGCATGCTTTTGACTAAGATGTGGGATTGCACAAATTCTGCTAGATAGACACTGCTGTGTTATAAGGGGGCAGAGGAGTGGGCTCCAGTTCTGACTGTTGCACCTATTTGTGTGACTGGGCAATTTATTTTTAGTTTCCTCATTTGTTAATGAAGATAGCATTTCTCATCTCCTAGTGTCATTGTGAAAATTAAGTAAAATACTGTAATCTCAGCATAAGAGAACTGTTCAATGGATAACTTTTGATTTATTGTTATTGTAAGTCTTATCGTTGATTCTTAACTTTGCTGAGTTTCAATTTCCTCGCCTATAAAGTGAGAAAAATAGTGATTTTCTCCTAGGGTTATTGTGATAATTAAATTAAGTAATCTCTGTATATGCTAGATACTTAGATGGTAACTGCTTTATTATTATTGTGACTTTTATTTGAACTTTCAAAGCAGCATTTCTCAATATTTGCTGTATGTGCTATCATTGGTATATGGAAGAAAAAAGTCATTGGATTTAAATATTAATAGTGCCATATTGTTATATTATATATATAAAATGAAGGATTGCCAAAAGATACCTGTATAATCAAATTTTCTGTTGTAACACATTTATCAAATTAAAAGAGGTGAGTCATTTTGGACAAACAAAATGTAAGGAAATAATGGTTCCAGCGGGATTAAAGGATGAAATTGACTCATTCCTTCATCCTTCATCCATCTTTCTAACTTTCAACGGTGTGCCAGGCACTGTAACGTTGCTCTATGACAGAACTTGTTGCCTAACATATTTACCACCTCGGACTCGCATACCGGATTTACAAGGCAACATGAGAGTGGCTTCGTGCTCCAGCTGAGCTGATTATTTTGTTGCCACAACAGCACACCCCCTGTTAACAAAGCTGAAGTTGGCAATAAGGATGTCCCCAACATCACCTTCTAATAAAGATCAAAGTGAAAGAAGATGACCATCATTCCTCACTTTTCTCCACCCTGGTGTTGTAGGGAAACACTGAGTCATTTCAATGTAATCAAATCCAGTCAATGTATCAGTCACAGATCTGACTGACTTGCATACAAGGGAAGGCTTAGAATATTATGGCCTTGACCAGGGGACTCTTATGATCATTGTCACCACTGAGTTTGGCTTACTATCTAGGGGAAAAGAAAGAGCTAAGATGAAAGAAAACGCTATCCTGGTATTAGATGAAACGAATGAGCTTTACTGAGGAAAACAATGTACCTGGGGTAGTTATAAAGGTTTTTTGCTTCAGTGAAAGGTAAACCATACAGATTTTTTTTTTTCATTAAGGAATTGAATGACAATTGCCTATCATTACAGAGTAAACAGGGTGGCCTTGGTTTTGTGCATCATTTGTGAATAAATACAGGAGAAATAGAGCAAAGACTTGTAGCCTTTCTCTTGCTGGCTCCTTTGTCTGAAACAACACAGCACAGCACAGCGTGTCTTATACACAGTGACACTGAAGCAGAGGGAAGCGCTTACCAAAAATGCAGACTTCAGTGACAGTGTCATTTGATTTTGCGTCTCAAGATATCCTTTTTGAAAACGTCCTTGCAGTTCAGGGCTGCATCAGGAAAAGAAAATCTGGCACGCAAAAGCCAAATCTATATCCAGGCAGCTATATGTGTAGCTGTGAAAAATTGCTAAATGTGTTAAAAAAAATCTTGATGTAAATTAACCTAAACTTCCTCCATGGATATTATCAATTATTCATGGCATAAATTATGCAACAGAGCTGACAGTACTTGATAGAATATACAGAATGAGATATGTATGTATCTGTACATATACAAATATACCTCATACGTATATGTTAATTCGTATATATTCACACACAATTCATGTATATATATGATATACATGTATAGTATAGTATATATAATCATGCATATGCACGCACACATTCATTAATGCAATAAGGCAGTAGCGTGAAAGAGCACTAAACTGTGAGTCTGAGGACCTAGATTTGAGCCACTTGGTCTATGCCATTCACTCCTGCGCTCAGGGCCTGCATCCTCCGTTTGGACCAGTGACCCTTTTAATTATAAAATTCTCTCTTTCTGAATCCCAAGCCCCAGTCCTACCAGATGTGGTAGAGATGTCTTCCTGAGGATGAATTGTGGTCATTAAGCTTTGAGACTTGTACATGTCAATTTGCAAGAGTGAGAAAAGCTGTCCCTTGAGTCACTAGCACTTATTCCTTCAGACCTTCTCTGGGCTTATTTGCATCCTTTTTTTTATGTCTTCTTGGTGCTGTTTTCTTCAGTGCTAGCAAAGGGCTGCTACTTCCCTTTGTGTGAACTGAGCTTCCCTTTTTAAGGCCCACCCAGGCGAACGTTGGCAGCTCATCTGATTTAAGGAGAAATAGAAGACCAAACAGTTAATTAGTTTAAGAAGTGTCAAAGAATCAAATTAGTTGGCTATTATGTTTCTATTGAATTTTTTCATTTTCACTGTACTGGAAATGTTAACAAAAGGCTTAACTGGAACTTTTCCACAGACATCTCTTCTTTCTTAGAGTTACCCTAAGAGCAAATGCTTCCATTTATCTGTTATTTTGTATTTGACATTTTGTCATTATTATTATTATTACTTTTTTTAAGGTTTTTTTTTTTTGAGAGGAGAGAGAGAAAAGGAGAGAGAGAAGGGAGAAAAGCATGAATGTGGGGTGGGCAGAGACAGAGGGAGAGAAAGAAAATTCCAAGCAGACTCCACACTGCCAGCGCAGAACCAAATGTGGGGCTTGAACTCATGAACTGTGAGATCATGACCTGAGCTGAAATCAGATGCTCAACCAACTGAGCCCCCTAGGTACCCCAATTATTATTACTTCTTTGAATAGTAATTAGTATTTACGAAAGCCTTGCTTATGTGAGGGAACACAAATTTTGTTATTTGATCATCACGTAATTTTCATAACAAACCTATTATTATTATCTCAGTTTTAGTAATGAGAAAAGTTAGACACAGACATGTTAAGTAACTTGCCCAAGGTCACACAGCTAGTGTGTGCTGGAGCCAAGATTTGAATTTGAGAAATGTGGCTCCAGACCTTGTATTATTAGCCAATACATGATATTGCCACCACTGAAATATTTGCCAGTAAGACTATGATGGGTACCAGGGAGTTCCATCTCAAACACATGTAGTATACAAATACAGAGTCATGTTTTAATACTATATTTCTATACACTGGGACTTCTTGACAAATATGACCAGCTCTGCGATCTTACACTAATTATTTAATTCTGTCTACTTCCATTTCTTCTCTCATAAATGGTTATACTAATAGCCATTTACTTCACAAAGTTGTTATAAGAGTTGAATGAGACAGTTCATGTAAAATACTTACAACTTTGCCTGCCACATAGTTAGTGCTCAATTAAGGTACGCTAGTAGTAGTAGCATCAGTAATATCTCAGAGAGGTTTTAGATTTGGATATTAGAGAGGACTGAATTTGAGTTCTGGATTTGTCACATGTAGATTTCGCTTACCTCTACAGACTTACTGGGGCAATATTAACTGTTTTGGTGGTTATTATATCTATAACATTCCTACCAAAGCAATACCAAACCCTATTTTATAGAAATATATAAGTATATATTTATATGTCTATATACAATAGCATGTTGCATGTTTTAATATAACATTACATATAGGCACATATAATAATTCTACAAAATTCTACAAAAATTCTACAAAATGTATATATTTGTATGTTTTTATAAATATAAATATATATATATGGGGATATATGTATAAGACACACAGATAAATATATAAAGGAGGAGAAAAAGACAGGGAGGTAATATTGAAATACTACTGGGACTCCCTTACCTCCTCACTTGAAACTGACGACTCCAGTTTATATGTACAAAAATTAGAAGTACAAACGTGTTGGTCAGATGAATAATTATACAATGTTAAAATAGAAAACAATCTAAATACTCAAACAGGAAATTGTTAAGTGAACAATAATATACCAATATGAATGAAAATTATACAGCCACTAAAATCATGATTAGAAGGAATGGTTAATTACTTAAAAAACCTTTTTAGCAGGTCTTTAAGTGAAGCTATCAGGCTACAAGGCAAATTTTGTATCAGAATCCTAAGATAGTATAAAAAATTCAAGAGAGTATAAAAGTATGTAAAGAGATATGGTTAAATCCATACAATAAGAAGGATTCAGAATAAGATGTTAACAGTGGCTATTTCTGCAAGGTCATTACCAACATCTTTATTTTCTATATGTTCACTTGTGTTTGTGTGATTTATATGATATTTCACATAAATGTAGATTAATCATAATACTAATAATGAAATGTCATAGATGATATTTTATAAAGTAAAATATAACTCAGCGTTTTGGAGAAACTCTCCTCATAACCTTGCCCTCCAAGCCAGTCTACTCCAGCTCGACAACGCTCTGTGCAAACATGGGCAGCATTGTCCTTACTGCCACCTGCTTGTCCTTTTCTGCCTGCGTAGCCACACACTTCTACTAAACACTGTTAATAACTGGCTTTCCAAAGTAGCTCTTTCCATCTCAGGTCACTCCTGATTCTTGACCTTCTGCTTGCTGATATGTCTTTTCCAAGATCGGTGTTTAATTTCTCGATCACGTGTAATTAAATGAACATAAGCTTCCACTGTTTTCTTTTAGGAGAGGACTGCATCTTCTTTCCTTTGCCTCTCTTATTACTGCCTCCTAGAGAGCTTGAGACCAAGGTCTTGTTTAGTGGACCGATGATTGGCCAGCATGGTTTTAGTCATCTGTCTGGACTCCTGGATCTAAATCTTTCACCGGATTGTAAACATGTAGCAAAGTAGTCATCCCTTCCCCCCACCCCACCTTATCACTTGAATTTAATGCTGCCATCAGACAACAATGAACCTTTCACCTAGGGCAGGGAATGAGGATTCATGGACATTTCTAATCCAAAAATCAATGCTACCTCACAATATATCTACTTAGAGTTGAGTCATTCTCTTTACTAGTTACTCTTAAGGTGTACTGGATGCATAGTAAAAGAGAACAGGCATCAATTAGGATGGAATCTGTAACTTTTTATGCATATGTATCTTTATGTGTATATGGATATACATGTCAACTCCTGAAGCACAGTCGCCACCTAGAGGTGGGGTAGCAATATTTCCAAGGTCTCTGCACCTACAGTCAAGCAAACTAGCTGGGAGACTTTGGGGATATTATACCCCGATTTTATATTTCTTCATCTTTAAAATGGAGACATACTGCATTATTTAAGGTACTTTTTTTTTTTTAATTTTAGAGAGAGGGCAGGAGAGGGGAAGAGGGACAGAGGGAAAGAGAGAGAATCTTAAGCAGGCTCCACACTCAGCACAGAGCCCAACATGGGCTCGATCCCACAACCCTGGGATCATGATCTGAGTCGAAATCAAGAGTAGGATGCTCAACTGACTGAGCCACCCAGGCACCCCTAAAGTATCTTTTTAAAGGACTAAGTGAAATAAGGTTTTAAAATGCTTACCCCACAACACTTCTCCACCTTTTGGCTAAGATTATGTGTAAAATGCTTACCACAGTGTCTGGCATATATAGTATGATATCATTGACTACTAACTCTTGTGGTAGAGTAAAAAACAGGTCCCCCCACCCCCAAATATATGTCCAGGTCTTTTTAAAATTTATTTACTTATTTATAACGTTCTATTTATTTATGAGAGAGAGAGACAGCATGAGCAGGGGAGGGTCAGAGAGAGAGGGAGACATAGAATCTGAAACAGGCTCGAGGCTCTGAGCTGTCAGCACAGAGCCTGACGCGGGGCTCGAACCCATGAACCATGAGATCATGACCTGAGCTGAAGTTGGCCGCCCAACCGACTGAGCCACCCAGGCGCCTCTATGTGCATGTCTTATACCCTGGAACTTGTGAGTGTTAGCTTTATGGTAGAGACTGAATATTATTTTGCAGGGTGAAAGATGTGATCACATTCAGGATCTTGAGAGGAGGCATTTATGCTAGAATGGCTGAGTGGGCTTAGATATAGACATGTGCCACCTTGCTTATATGATATAGAAGGAGTTTGGATACAGACACAGAGAGAGAAAGCAGAGGAAAATGGATGTGAAGGTGGAGATGACTATTGGACTAATGTGCCACAGACCGAGGAATCCCTATAGCGCCCGGAACCTGAGGAGAGAAAGAGCCTCCAGAGGGAGCACAGTCTGGCTGACTCCTTCGTTTCAGGTAAGTGGAACAGATTTTGGATTTCTGGCCTTCAGATCTAGAAAAGAGAGAGAGAGGAAAAAAAAAAACCCTGTTGTTTTAAGCCTCCAAATGTGTGTAACTTGCTATGGTGGCACTAAGAAAGTAAAATACATTTTTTATAACTACTCTAATAAATTCTTTAAACCAAAGATGGGCCCTTGGAATCAGGTACTGAAGGGCAGCTAGAAGAATTTGGGGAAGTATGATAGCAGGTGTCTAGATTTCCTTGAGCAAACTTTTGGTAGAAATTTGGACATTAAAAGAGATTCTGGTCAGAGCTCAGAAGGTAGGAGGAACATGGTTGAGAAATTTTTAGTTTCAGAGACTACATATATATTGTCATAAACAGAATGTTGTCAGAAATACGAATGTGTGAGGCACTGCTGGCTAGGATCCAGAAGGAAATGAGGAGCACATTACTGGAAAATGAAGGACAGAGTATCTTTGTTATACACGGACAGAGAATTTGGCTGAATTGTGTTCTGTAGCTGTTAAGCAGAATTTCTAAGCAATGAACTTGGATATTTAGCTGAGGAGGTTTCCAAGCAAAATGTTTAATGGTTTAACATTTTAACTGATTTCTTCTTACTACTGATGGTAAAAATCCAAGAGGAAGGAAATACATTTTAAAGGGTATTGGGGCACCTGTGTGGCTCAGTCGATTAAGCGTCCAGCTTCGGCTCAGGTCATGATCTCACGGTTTGTGGGTTCGAGCCCCGCGTGGGGCTCTGTTCTGACAGATAGCTCAGAGCCTAGAGCCTGTTTCGGATTCTGTGACTCCCTCTGTCTCTGACCCTCCCCTGCTCACACTGTCTCTCTCTCTCTCAGAAATAAATAAAAATAAATAAATAAAAGGTCCTGTTATGCAGGTATTTGATAATTTCAGAAATTCACAGCCCATGTAGAATGCCAAAAAGAAAAAAAAAAAAACAACAAACAAAGCTAAAATGAGAGGAGCCCTTGTTGAAAAAACATGTTTTTGAAAGAAAGCGAAGGATGTGGCTGAACAACAATTTGATACCAGGATTTCGGGTGCTTGACTCATGGATGCACTCATTTCGGCAGAAGTTAGGAATAGAGATGGGGCTATGGGGGAATGATCACTGGAGGGCACTATGGCCTAATGGTGTGACAACCCGTGACAGACGTGGAAGACCCACAGGTTTTGAGGAATTTTTAGCAGCAGAAACAGAAGCGCTGCCAGATTGGAAAGAAAGGGTTCCTGGGAGAGCTCTGGGATTCTATAGATAGGAAACAGCATGAGAGAGCGACACAGCTGCAAATGTGTGGTACCCTTTTATCAAAACAGAGGAATGACTCTGGGCACAGAGACCTGGGTGCAGATTTGGCACAAATGGCATTGTTCCACAAGCAACATAAGATTAGCGGGCGTGGGGGGCACCTGGGTGGCTCAGTTGGTTAAGCGACCGGCTTCAGCTCAGGTCATGATCTCACGGTTCATGGATTCGAGCCCCGCGTTGGGCTCTGTGCTGACAGCTAGCTCAGAGCCTGGAGCCTGTTTCAGTCTGTGACTCCCTCTCTCTCTGACCCTCCCCTGCTCGTGCTGCCTCTCTCTCAGAAATAAATAAAACATTAAAAAAAAAAAAAAAGATTAGCAGGCGTGGAAACCTAATGAAATGGGCCTGCTGGACTTCAAACTTGCTTGAGATCCATGAGTCCACTATTCCTTCCATCTCCTGCCTTTCAGAATGGGAATCTTTGTGATTGTCCATCCACAGCTGTCTTTTGTTTGTTTTTTTAAAATTTTTTAATGTTTTATTTATTTCTGAGAGAGAGAGAGAGAGAGCGTGAGCAGAGGAGGTTCAGAGAGAGGGAGACACAGAATCTGAAACAGGCTCCAGGCTCTGAGCTGTCAGCACAGAGCCCAATGCGGGGCTCGAACCCATGAACCATGAGATCATGACCTGGGCCGAAGTCGGACGCTTAACCGATGGAGCCAGCCAGGCGCCCCCATCCCACAGTTGTCTTTTGAAGGCGGGTAACCATTTTCTGGGCTTCACAGGTCCACAGAGAAAGAGAAATTTTACCGCAAGATGAAATGTACCCAGAGTTGCAACTATACCTGATCTAGAAGATGAGATATGGAGCTTTTGACGCTGATGATGTTTACATGATATTTGGACTGTAGTTTGTGCTGTAATGGGTTGAAACTGTGGGGGAAGTTGGGATGGGGAGCCTATATTTTACCTGTAAAAGCCAGAGGGCAGATTCAGCTAAGCTGAAAAATGGCCCCAGCCAAACGATGTGACATGCCAATGGCCTAATCCCCAGAACCTGAGGATTTCGCCTCATGTGGCAAAAGAGTGAACGTTACCTCACAGGCTCATTGACTGACGTGATTAAGTTAGGAATATCGAGGAGAAGAACTTCTCCTTTAGTATTTGGGTGGACTTGAAATGCAATCACATGTATTCCTATGAAGGAAAGCAAGAGGGAGTTAGAGATAGGCAAACCGAAGAGAAGATGCACACAGAAGGGAAAGCAGTGTGCAGAGTCAGACACAAGGGTGACCTGGGACTACACGCAAAGGGGTGCCAAGGGTTGGTGGCAGTTACCAGAACCTAGGAAACAAAGCCTCTGGAGGGAGTGTGGCCCGACTGATACCTCGTGTTCAGATTTCTGTGGAATTGTGAGAGAATAAATTTGTGTTGTTTTAAGCCACCAAATTTGTGAAAATTTGTTATAGCAGCATAGGAAGCAAAACAGCTATTTTAGTTCTTTTCCATCACTGGAAAACGGAAAAGGCATTAGCTCAGGGTAAGCGTAAAGCCTTTTTGATAATGTCTTTATGTCCTTGTGATATCATTCATTTCTGAGGGTATTGTGTGCTCAGTAAACACTTTTTGACTTAAACGAATGTCCCCAAAATGTGCAAGTAGATTTCATGGCCCTTTCCAGAATAGTCTCCAAGGCCACATCTCAAAAGGTCACTCTTTTTTTTCGCCAAATACTCTTGCAAAAGCTCATTTCAAGTAAACAATACTCCGAAAAACAAGTTTTAAAAAGCGATTTGAGGGGCGCCTGGGTGGCTTAGTCGGTTGAGCGTCCGGCTTTCGCTTGGGTCATGATCTCGCGGTTCGTGGGTTCGAGCCCCGCGTCGGGCTCTGTGCTGGCTGCCAGCTCAGAGCCTGGAGCCTGTTTCAGTCTGTGGCTCCCTCTCTCTCTGACCCTCCCCTGCTCACACTGTCTCTCTCTCTCCTAGAAATAAATAAAACATTAAAAAAAAAAATTTAAAAAGCGATTTGATTGATGGCTCACCAGCAGCAGAGAAGCACTTTCAAAACCACATATTTACATGGTCAATACACAAATTAAACATGAGATTTCCCTGAAGTCATTCTATGAACTTGCTAAAACGAAAGCCAGTTTCACACTCCCATTTCTGGGAAGGAGATCACCCAACCCCCAAAATACATCTCAGATTATCTAAGGCAAGACAAAATTCTTTGTTTTGCTGGGTTAGGCTTGATTCAGAAATACTGTAGCCCTCTTGCATAGGAGCAGAGTGTTGACTGAAGCTCTCTCTGCCTTCCACCAGGGGGGAGGAGAATGCTCTAGCAATACCCACAAGGAAGCTTTTTCTTGTTTTTAATCATCTCAAATACTGCCGACTAGTTTATCTCTCACAGGAGCAGCCTTCTTTGTTCTCACTGTTATGAAGTGAAGGGCGGGAGGCTGGGGAAGGCGGGGAGCAGTCTGCTCTCAGCCAGAAGCAAAGGCAGTTCTGCAAGATAACCAGGGGAGGTGAGGGCTCTGCATTTTCCCTTCTTTGTGCAGCTAGTGAAGCATTGTGTCTGGGGAACGGCTCCACCCAAGGCGTGTTGCTTTCACCTTACTCTGTGCCCACACCCCAATAAACCTTACCCAAAACCAAGTGGTGAAAATTACTGAAACCCAGGAGGAGTTGATTTATGAGACCCAATTAGGTAACCTAAATATTGCATCCAAATGATGACTAAGCCACAACTTGACAAACAGTGTGAATTAGAGAGGTGTGAGAGGTAAAACTGACAAGGTACAAACAGGGTGCAATGCAAATAGCCAAAATATTAAGAGCACATTTTAAAGAAAGAGATTAAATGGCAGTGACAGAAAACCAGACTTGGTAAAACTTTAGTATCTTTCTTTTTTAAGTTTACAGATTTTGGCCCCCAGTTGGTGGTTAAAATACATGGATAATTTAAGGGGTGCCTGGGTGACTCAGTTGGTTGAGCATCTGACTTCAGCTTAGGTCATGATCTCGTGGTTTGTGGGTTCAAGCACCAAGTCGGGCTCTGTGCTGACAGCTCTGAGCCTGGATCCTTCTTCAGATTCTATGTCTCCCTATCTCTGCCCACCTCCCCATGCTCCATCTCTCTCCATCTCTCAAAAATGAATAAACGTTAAGAAAGTTAAAAAGAGGGGCGCCTGGGTGGCTCAGTTGGTTGAGCATCCAACTTTGGCTCAGGTCATGATCTCACAGTTCGTGGGTTTGAGCCCCGCATCAGCCTCTGTGCTGGCAGCTGGCTCAGAGCCTGGAGCCAGTTTCGGATTCTATGTTTCTCTCTCTCTCTGACCCTCCCCTGCTGGTGCTGTCTCTCTCTCAGAAATAAATAAAACATTAAATTTTTTTTAAATTAAAAAGAATACATGGATAATTTATGAAGAATGTACTACCAAATTTTCAGCAAGTATTCTGTACCGGGTATTGCCTTAAATATTTATATTTGTTTCTAATATCCTTGCATAATGAAGTCAGATGTAGAAATTAAAACAGAAAAAAGACTTACTTCAGACCATTCAGCTCTTAACTATTGTAGCCAAGATAGGAGTCACGTCCACCATCTTTCCAGGCAGACACTCTGTAGTCAAATTCTCTAAACTCTGCTCTTCCACAGAACCTAACCCTCCCACTTTAATGTCATGGGTATGATCATGAGAATTCTTAGCAGCACTCTCCAGATGTAGGTGGAGTAAAACACTACAGCCATTAAGCTGTATTTTAAGAGAGATTCTCTTGGCACCTGTCATCTCTATTTACCTCCTTCAGCTTTTTAAGGAGGATTGTTTGGGGGCGCCTAGGTGGCTCAGTCGGTTATGTGTCCAACTTCGGCTCAGGTCACGACCTCATGATTCGTGGGTTCGAGCCCCGTGTCAGGCTCTGTGCTGACAGCTAGCTCAGAGCCAGGAGCCTGTTTCGGATTCTGTGTCTCCCTCTCTCTGACCTCCACTGTTCCTGCTATCTCCTCTCAGAAATAAATAAAACATTAAAAAAAAAAAAAGGATTGTTTGCTCTGTTCTCCATGGGTCTAAAGAAAGTGAAATGTTACTAATTGAAGTACTTTTTCAATTTGTTGAGAAACGGCAAAGGCTTAGTTCTCCATTGGTATGCCTTAGGAGTTGCAAAAGGAATATATGGATTAATAAAGGCTCTGTTCTCAAAGAGCTTACAGAGGAAAAGAATAGCACTTCATGAAATCATCATGCAACACGACACCAAGCCCGTTTAGGGCAGAGACTTTCCTCCTTCTGGTTCTGTTCCCTGTTGCTTTTGCCACAACTTCACTGTGGCCGTCCAGAGAGTAAATTTAAACTTTCTCATCCAGTAACTGGCCCCTTGGGTATACAACAGCTCATTTCTCTTTATCTGCTCTGGCGGCAACTTCTCTTCATTAGGCAGTGTGGCATTTGCAAAATCCTTTTCAGCGTGACCAGATATCACCGGTTAATTATTGACAATTAAGGAAATTTAAAAGAATGCATTTCAACATGAACATAGTACAGGACTTGCTAAATGCAGGCAGTGAAGATTAAGAGGCAGAGAAGACTGCAAGTCTTGGAGATGAGGGAACCAGGCTGGCAGCGTTCATTCATTCATTCATTAACACATAGGTGACACAGAGGCAAAATCCAATCATGCAAGAACAGCCCTTGTTCCCCAACTCCTTTCCTTGCCAGCTAAATAGAATCCTATCCTTGGCCTTGAGGCCCTCCCCTTCTTCTGCTTCCTGCATAATTCCTGGACTTCTGTACAGTTTGAGTAAGGAGAGAAAGAGAGGTAGGAGGGATGGGGGGTGGTGAGAAGGAATAACCGTGTTTATAGGAAGTTTACGGTGGGGAGCTGAGAAAGAATGGGAGCTCTATGAGAAAGAATGGGAGCGACCGATTAGGAGGAAGAGGATTTTCTAAAGTGTTAATCTGAATTTTGGATTAACAGTTTGTCTTCTCAAAGAAATGGTAAGTGTGTGATTATGGCTACAGCTGCTTCCAGCTTCTGGGCTGGGTACCTTTGGCCAGGATACTACACAGACACTGTGCCCCATGGGTGCCTGCTGACATTCAGATCACATTTACTTTGCGCCTTCTCTGTGGAGGCACCAGGCGAGGCAGTGATAGACATTAGCGATCAAGACTGACATAGTCTTCAGCCCCCAAAGAACTTACTTTCGAATGAAAAGGCAATGACCTAGAAATTATCACAATAGGCTTAAAGTTTGTGAGGACCTATGGGGCCTTTAACATACAATACCATTTATTCTTCAGATCAATCCCATGAGGTAGCATCATTAATCCCATCTAAGAGTGAGAGAACAGATCTCAGGGAGTCCAGGGTCTATTCAAAGAAGTCATACATAAGTGATAGCAGAGCTTGGATTCGAAATATAGGTTTGCCTGATTCCACAGCCTTCACCTTCACAGGGGAAGATATTGAATGGTTAAGGTGGGAAAGAACTGAGAACTTAGAGCTAATCTTTGGGAGAGGCTGATGGGTCATGAACTGGAAGAGGAAGAGCCATGAGAAGGACTATGTGAAGTGTTCGGGGCATCAGGGAGATGCAGGACAGGCTTATGATATAAGGTGGTATAATCTTTCTGAAAGCCAAAGACTATAAAGTGACAGTATCAAGTAATAGGGAAAAAGAAAGGAAAATATGTGGTGAAGAATCCATTTTTAGAAATGCTCATATTAAGGAACTGGATTTCAGGAGGGTATTGAAGCTCCCCACCTTTGCCCTCCCCACAGTGCAGGCTCTGCAAAGGCAATGTGTTTTGAGAAAAGGGTATGCAACACTGATCCTTTATTCAGTTAAAAAAAAATATGACATTGCAAGGGTAATCACTAAAAAAGGACGAATTTCTGAAAACTCAAACAATGACCTTATTGGTAAGTATTTGAAGGAGGGAAGAAAAAGCCAATTGAGATGAAGCTATTAACAATGCCACTTGGCAGCACAATTCTGGAGGCCTCATTCATTTTGAGTTTGAAGTTGCACTTCAGGGCATGCCTTGTTTATAGTTCACACTATGAATAGTGCCCTCTAGAGTTGTGCAGTGGGGCAACCCTATGACTATCTCACTCTGGGAGCAATGTCCCATGATACCTGGCATGAAAACCCTATCATGAAAGGATTTGCATGGTATTTAGAAATGTCACTGTGTGTCCTTGTATAATTTTTTGTTGTTGTTTAATTATCTGGGCCTCAATGTACATAAAATAAAGAGATTGAACTAGGTGAATTTAGTGATAGTATCTAGGAACATTAATTCACATTTGTGTTTATAAATCTCTTCTTGGTGGAGTTTTGGACTGGTAGGGGTCCGGAGCTGACGGCCATGAAAGAATTCTTGAGATGTCTTTGGTGCAAAAATGTGATTTTATTAAAGGACAGGATCCATGGGCAGAAAGAGCTGATGAATGATTGGTTATACACTGTGAAGCTGGGGGAGGTAAAAGCAAAAGGGAGGCCTCTAGAAGGACTTTCATATGCTAAAGAGGACTCTTAAGATAATGGACGCCTTGCTACTGTCTGGCTAAGGTTGTTTTCCCTCTAATAAGGCATTAACATTAAGACAGTTGGGAGTTCCTGAAGAATGTCTCACTCCTCGTTTGTCTCAAGCATTGTCATTGGGCTGCAAGTCATAAAGAAATTCCATTTTGCCATCCTACCAAGTCCTTCTTGTCTTTGTCCCCCACATCACAGTGGAGGGGAGGGTGATGTTGGGGCTCCAGGAAACTGAATCTATAGGTTTCTGGTGATTAGGCTATTGATAAAATTGCCTATTTCTTATAATTCGCTAAGACATTTGTAAACTGATGGGAGACTCATGTCCTGCATGACTATATTTTCCGTCAGTTAACCATTTGGTTTCCCTGTCCTTTGTTCCTGGGCAGCCAGGAATGTGGGAGGAATGTCACACACATCCCTCCTTGGGGAAAGAGAGTTTGTGGGATATCAGCTTGCCTTGTGCTCCCGCATTTTCACAACCTCATTTAGTTTTAATAAAATATATAATGAAGTGCTACTATGTCAATCTTAGTATTTCATCATCTTTTTTTTTCCAAAACAAAAAACAAAAAACAAAAACAAAAACAACCCAAAACATCCTTAAAGTTCAACAAGTTTAACTTTCTTGACTCTAGTCAGACCTCTAGTAACTAGAGGTGGCCAAAATAAAAATTCCCCATGTCAAACCCTAAGCAAAAGGAGATGATACCTAGAAAACAGAGAATTGATGGGGCATTTGGGTGTTCTTCCCCTGATCTATTTGCAGATAGAGTCTAAATCCATTCCTGTTTCCTAGTGTAGAGACGTACTCTTACTCATTAATCATGGAAGGTTTTTGGTGTTTTTTTTTTGTTTTGTTTTGTTTTAAGGCCCATGAGTTATTGCTATTGAATTGCTTGCAAGCAAACTTATAATTGGATTTCTGGTGTCCTTCCATCTATAAGGATTTTATAATCACGTAAACAACACATACATGAAGGTAAAGACTTACAAAAAATATCAAAGCAATTTAAATAGAAAAATATACCTTAATGTGTACTTTTCACTTTTTTTGGTATCTCAGCTTATGAATGGTAAAATTTGGAAGCCATCTGAAACAGACGCCAAGTGCTTGCTGACTAGGCAGTCTTAGTTGAAAAAACATAAGCATGGACAGCGCTGTATCTTCATTTGAGTTGCTAGAAGGGCCTTAAACTTATTGGTGGGTTTTTGAACAAGTTCTCTCTCTCATACAGTTGTTGTGATGATTTAAGTGGAAGAAGTGTGTGGAGTAACTGATATAGCATGGCAAACAGTGGTTTTTGAATTAAGAATAGTCATTTTTATTAATATTAAAGGCTCTACAAGGAGATCATTATTTTTTTAAGATAATTGATTTATTGTGAGAGGGACAGAATGCATATGAACAGGAGGCAGCCAGGAGGGAGGGACAGAGAGAGAGGGAGAGAGAAAATCCCAAGCAGGCTTCATGCTCAGTCCAGAGCCCAATGTGAGGCTCAGTCTCATGACCACGAGTTCATGACCTGAGCTGCTATCAAGAGTCAAATGCTTGACCAACTGAGGCACCCTGCCCCTACAAGATCTATAAACACATGTGTTCATCTTTACATTTCAAATGATGGTTAATTTAAGACATTTCAGGGGGCATGGGTGACATAGTCAGTTAAGCGTTCGACTTCAGCTCAGGTTGTGATCTCATAGTTCATGGGTCTGAGCCCCGCATCAGGCCCTGTGCTGACAGCGTGGAGCCTGAAGCCTGCTTCAGATTCTGTGTGCATGTCTCTCTCTGCCCCTCCCTTGCTTATGTTCTGTGTCTCCCAGTCTCTCAAAAATGAATAAACATTAAAAAAAATTTTCAGTTTGGTATTTATGATAATAAAGGCATGTTTCCTATGTGACTACCTAGAATGCTGACCAAGTGTTACATGTTACAGATTTTTCTTGTAGAAGTATGAGACAGCTAATTTAAATTCATACTATTGATTATAGATATGGAGACAAGGTTTATTAAAATTAAGTGATTGATTTGATTATATCAATTTGTGTTTAGGGACCTGTGGTTGATAAATTAGATCCACTGTTCCGTCTCTTCCATTGAGTTTTATGAGCTTGGATCAATAATTTGGACGCAGCTTTCTTTTAACATGCTTCCACTCAACATAAACTGAACTGAATGACCTGGATAGTAATAAAAACATTTCTGGCTTTCTAAGCTGTATTTTTATTTTAAAATGAATGAACATAAATGTTATTGAAAAATACGTATTCAGGTGAGGATGATTCAGGCTTGAATCCCAGTTTTTTTTAATTTTTTTTTTTAATGTTTTATTTATTTCTAGGAGAGAGAGAGAGAGACAGCGTGAGCAGGGGAGGGTCAGAGAGAGAGGGAGTCACAGACTGAAACAGGCTCCAGGCTCTGAGCTGGCAGTCAGCACAGAGCCTGACGCGGGGCTTGAACCCACGAACTGTGAGATCATGACCTAAGCGAAAGTCAGACGCTTAACCAACTAAGCCACCCAGGTGCCCCATTGAATCCCAGTTTTGCTATTTATTGGTTGTGTGTTCTGACAGAGGTTACATAGCCTCTAAACAATTAGTAATAATACCTAACTTGTAGCTTTGTTTGGAAGATTAAATAAAATAAATAATAATTTTATTAAAAAAATTAGCACAGTGGCACGTAGTAATGTCTCAATAATTGTTACTTTCATTATGGTTATTTTTATGTTTATTATTATTGTTTATTGTTATATTATTATTATTATTCTGTGAGTTGGTGTACTTATTAGTAAATGTCTTTAGAAGATTCCTGAGAAAACGTCTTCCACTTAAAAATTTTTATATTTTAGATAATAAACTTTTATGTCCAAGTATATTTTTTAGAGTATATAAAATTAGAACAGTAGTCTTTAGTTTCTTCTTTTTAGGTTAGGACACTACCAAAAACAGCAAACAGAATAATCAAAGCCCAAGTGGTGCCAGAAATTCAGAGAAATAGATGTCACATTCTTTAAAACACTATTGAAATAAGATATTTGTAGCAAATCGTTATGAAGTCTTGGTAAAGCCATTGGGCAGAAGAAAAGATATAAACGCTTTGCAAAATTACTGCTTCCCCAATTACTGGAGGAAAACTAGAGTTCGGTGAGAGCAGAAAGTCGAGGCACGTAATGTTGCTGACATGACTCACATCGGCCGCTTTGGGGTCTCTGCATGCTTCTCATTTCCTTGGCTGAGAGGAGAATATTATGAAAGAAGAATGCACTGAAATTACAAAATTACAGTTTTTCCTCTAAGCATAAGGAATTGGCTGAGGGGAAGTAAAGAGAAGGCCAATTCCAACGGTGCCAGTCCTTTGGCCACCCAGCTTCAACAACTAGGAACAAGCAAAAGCACAGGAAGTCATTTCTCTAACACAAGGATAATTGCCCTGAAAGGGAACTTGTGTTTTCAGCAGTTGATGCCAGTGGTTCTGAGGGTAAATAGAATCAATAATGCTAGCAACATAGTAAGTGCTAAATGAGCACTTAATGAATTGAAAACAGACTAGAAAGCCAGCTATCAAGACGTAGTCGAGAACCAGGGAGGGAAGGAAGAAAATAATCATATCACCAATGAGGCACAAGTTGCTATTATATTTCTTTAGTTGACTTGACATCCAATTTATTTTTAAAATTATAATGCAGTATATTTCCACAGTGCGAAATTGGAAAATGCAGAACAGAAAACAAAGAGATTTAAAAGAGAGTAGTATATAATTTTTCACCTTTAAAAAAATGATTCACAAGGTAGTAGGATGTAATTTCTAACCTAGCGAGGTCATTTTCTAGCCTTATGACCTCATGTGACTTAACTAGGCCCTCTTAAACCTCTGTTTACTGATGTGGACAATTATAAGCCTTTCTTGTTAGTGTTTTGATGGGGATAAATGATATATAGGCTTAACATAACACCTATAACATAATAATGGAGGATTAAAACTGGTAGCTTTCTTTCTTTCTTTCTTTCTTTCTTTCTTTCTTTCTTTCTTTCTTTCTTTTATTTTGAGAGAAAGAGAAAGAGAGAGTGAGCAGGAGAGAGGTGCAGAGGGAGAGAGAGAAAATCTTAAGTGGGCTTCCCACTCAGCACCCAGTGGGGCTCGATCCCATAATCCTGGGATCATGACCTGAGCTGAAATCAAGAGTCAGATGCTCAACTGACTGAGCCACCCAGGTGCCACAAAACTGGTAGCTTTAATATCAAAATATTATATTTTACAAATATGCATTTAATCCTTTTTCCATTGTATTAGTGACTTCGTGTTTCAGAATTCATTTTCTTAGGTTTCAACTTGTATATCCTGCGTTTCCCATGTTTATCATAAGCACGTTCAACCATCAACAAAATGTCTTCATAAATATCATACTGAATGGTTACAAAATATCCCATCATAACAGTTTACCAACATTTCATGAATTATGTCCTACTGATGAAAATTTAGATTTTTTCTTCTCACTCTATCATAAATAAGACTACATAAAGATTTGTCCATCATCTTTCCATTAATGATTCTTCTAATATCCTGAACCTTGTAACTTCCTCTACTCAATTCACCTCCATCCTTTCCATTTTAGCCACATGTCAGCGCCACATGGCTTTAAAATGCTTCATTGAGGAAGGAAAGAGTGTAGTAGATTCAGTTTTTGGTCCTGCTTCTGAATGTCATTTGACCTTACTTAGTCCTCTGTAAAATGAGGGACCAGGTGATCTCTAGGTCACTCTGAAGCCTACCATTCCTCTAATTTTATGTTTTTGAATTTTTTATAAAGGAACAGGTAAAGGGGCACCAGGGTGGCTATGTCAGTTAAGCGTCTGACTTCGGCTCAGATAATGATCTTGCTGTTTATGAGTTAGAGCCCTGCATCAGGCTCTGTGCTGACAGCTCAGAACCTAGAGCCTGCTTCAGATTCTGTGTTTCCCTCTCTCTCCGCCCTTCCCTGCTCACACTTTCTTTCTCCATCTCTCTCTCAAAAATAAATAAACACTAAAAATAATTTAAAGGAACAGGTGAAATAAAAGATCATTAGCTTTCAAGTCACCCATTCCACTTATTACTGCCCCTCATGCATGTGACTAGATGACAATACCTTGACCAGATGTCCGTCCAAGGATCACTTACCACCTTTTCCCACCAATGTCCCCTGTTGACTCATTGGGATCCTACCTGGCCCACCACCCCACGACCCATCCCACCCCCACCGTCCCCCGGCTCATTGGTCATGTGAAATTCTAAGGCTGACAGTCAACCCGATGCTTGTCCCACTGAATCACAGCCCATAGCCTGGAATGATCTGGTTTCTGCTTTCATTTCTGACCTCTGCTCAAGCTGTCCTCTTAAGCACACTCTAGCCACACCACTCTTTGGGGAGCTGTTTTTTTAATCACACCACCCCTTTCTTATCACAGGACTTTTTTATCTGTCTTCCTGTGTCTAGTGTGTCATTCTCCTCCAACTCTTTGCATGACTACCTCTTTATTCTGTGTGTGTGTGTGTGTGTGTGTGTGTGTCATTTAAAACTCAGAGAGCCCTTCCCTGCCTATAACCATGTAAGAAGACTTTTTCCCTCCCCATTCTGTAACTCAGTCTCTTATTGGTACAGTCAGTTCAGAACAGTGGTCACAGTTTGAATTTATTTCTTTATTTACCTACCTGTTTACTTATTCATTCATGTGGATTTTTTTTTCTTTTTTCTTTTTCTTTTCCTTTTTTTTTTTTTTTTGGTCTCTCCCACTGGAACGCAAGCCCTATGAGGGCAGGGTCTACAGCTGTCTTATTCACCACTGTATCACCAGCCTCTACTATCCCTTATTCTGGTCCTTTTTTTTTTTTTTTTTTTTTTTGCCTTCAACAAATATTTTTGTAAATAAGAAATATGAGTTGGCCATATTTCTAGTGAAATTCTGCAAAGAAACCAAGAATCAAGGAAAGATAACAGCACGAAAACACCCCATCTCAGCCTCGTTCCCACCTGAATAAAATAAGAAATCAGGAGTGTTTTAATATTCATGAAATGTTAGTCTACTTCCTACACAGCAACCCCCACCCCCATCTTGCTTATGGCCAGAACACCTAGTAAATCAGCCTTTCACTTGATAGAGGATGAACTGTAGAGAATGGATTTCAACAGAGATGAAGTGAGAACGATCATAGCAATCTTTAGAGTGCTGAGGTGATTTATAGGTGCAGACTTCCTCTAGATTACCTGCCACCCAATTTCAACTGGGCCTCTTCTAATCTTCCTGCCTGAGAAAAACAGCAGAGTTCTGGATGTCTGTCGGTATTGAGTACCACACGGAAAGTGGCTTTGAAAAATGCACACATCTTCAACATTAACAGTGCAGGTAGCTACCTCAGAATTGCCTTTTTTGCACTCAGTCCTGCTTTTCTTGAATAAAACACAACTGTTTGGTGTTTACATTGGGACTCTTCTTTTTTTCTACCCCCTCCAAATTTAGGGCTAGCTTGTCTCTTTCCAAGAATTACTTTTTGCGAGTTGTCATATTGCATTGTTTTTGACCTGTTATTAATGGTAACTTAAAGGAGACAAAAATCAATATTGAACACTAGCCATTGCCCAACCATCATATATTGTTCACTTCATTAAGGTCAGACCACAGAGACTGGAAGGGACTCTAGCTTCAGAGTTTACCATCAGGCGAGGAAGCGCTTTTGTTCAGAGGTCAAAAAATTTCATTCGTGCTGCAAGTTACTGTGCTTCTAGCCACTGTATAAAAGGCTGTGTATGTTTATCAAGGATTTTGGATGGCTTCTCCTATCTGTGTATGTGCCAGGATCTTTGAAGAGAGCATTGTTCTTGTGCAGTGAATTCCCGTTCAACCCCTTTAGAAACAAGCCTCTGTGTACTATTCTTAGACTGAGGTTGAGCTTTTCGATGCACTTGTGTGTGTGTGTGTGTACGCGCATGTGCGCGCCCATGTGTGTATCTTCTTCCTGAAGTTTCACCACTCAGTCCCCAAGATAACCTATTCCATTGCTCGTGGGTGAAAATGTGTCAAAAACTGTCGTAGTTTCAAAGCATCCCCATCTTTCTCAGTGTTTTCTTCCAGTTCCCCCTTCCTGTTATTTTCATCCGGAGTGCCTCAAGCTGGGTGCCAATTGAAATGGAGAGGACGTTGTAAGGTTCAGAGAGGCAACCATTTTCACCACCTTTGTAAACACGTGTCATTTTCACTGCACATGGAAAAGCTCAGAGACCATTTTCCACTGGCCATCCGGAAGGGGCCGGTCTGGTTTCCTCAGCCACGGATTTTACCAGTTGCTACCAATAAGGAATCATTTTGTGATGTCTCCAGAATTTGAAACCCTCTGGCACTCTGAATTGGGCTTTTAAAAGTCCCTTTGCAATGCCTGCCAAAAGTGAACTTGTGTTTAGAGAGTCAGTGTTTCATTTGCAACTGAAAGAGACAGCCCTATCTTTGAATGTGGTCTTTAAGGGAAGGGAAAGAGCAAATGGATAGGGCAAAAGTTGGAAGGGAAGAAACTCAGGGAAGAGTCCCTTTAGCTTTAAGTAGACATTGTGAATGGCTTTTCTTGGAATTGCTCCTGTTCCTTAATTCTCGGCTTAGTGCCTGTCATGGACCGCTTGGCTTATGATTGTGGGTGGCTGGAAGTCAAAGTTGTAATCCAGGTCACTTAAACTCAGAATTTAGCCAGTAGCTCTTTCACATTTGTAAGCAAGAATATTGCTAGCCTCCCCACCGAGCTACCATGAGGACTGACCTTTTATGGATCACAGGAAGGACTTCTGGCTTCTCAGAGAAGTCAGACCGGTTTTGACATAAAAGACTTTTGCGTCAAAACTCTGGGCAGAAGCAGATGGGAGGAAGCACAGTGCGGGCCAACGATAGAAATACGACAATTGTAACGTGGCTAGGTATGGGGGGGGGGGGAGGGGAAGGGATGTAAGAAGCCAGATGAAGAAAGTTGAAATATGGAGCAAATGGATTACACTCCATCAGAAGTAACGTGTTGTTTTCTCCAAATATGTAGCTAGGAAGGGCAGGGCCTTTCCAATCATTTTTAAGGTTATATATTTTTAAGGCTTTTACTATCATAAAAGACTGCTAGCAGGGAGGGGGGCAATAAGACATGTAGAGAAGGTACTGCGGGGAAGCACATTTTTCTATAAACCAGTTAAACCACCACCAACCAGAGAAGTAGTTTGGCTCTGCCCCTAATTACCCTGATGTTAGAACCTGATCATTAAGGGAGGTGGTCTATTTAGATAATGTGCATAAGAAAACCCTGGGCTAGGCAGGCAGGTAGACACCTGCAGAGGGTGACTTGCCAGCTTCACCCTCTGGACCTTAGGATCTTTGCCTCCTGAGAAATGTGGCATAGTAGAAAGAAAGCTTTGAGCTTCTTTCCAAGAATAAGCCAAGCCAACTGGATTAAAGTCCTGACTCATACACTCAACAGCCGTGTGATCACAGGTGGATATTTCAAATCTCTGAACCCAATTTCCTTCTCTTTGGAGGAAGATAATAAATGCCTGCTTTACAGGAATGGGTGGGACAAATTAAAAAGGAATTTACAGTGTCTGGCATAAGGTAGGGGCTAAGTAAATGATAGTTATTATCTGTCTAATGAGGGGCTGAATGGATCTTGTGATTCTTTCAAGCCCCTAGAACTTTCTCATTTCATGGATCATTGTAAGTGATTTAAAATTGTTGAATATGTGCATATGCACTACAATTATATAGCACATACTTATGTCTTCTTATCTTTGGCAAGACTATTCTCCTTTTGCTGTTTTCACCGGCTTATTTCAAAAAGAAAGAAAGAAAAGAATCATTGGGCTGCATTAAAACAATTGCCATGAGGGGCGCCTGGGTGGCTCACTCAGTTAAGCGTCTGACTTCAGCTCAGCTCATAATCTCCTGGTTTGTGAGTTTGAGCCCCGTGTCAGGCACTGTGAGGACAGCTCAGAGCCTGGACCCTGCTGTGGGATCTGTATCTTCCTCTCTCTCTACCCCTTCCCTGCTTGCTTGCTCTCTCTGTCTCACTGTCTCTCTCTTGCTCTAAAATAAATAAACTTTAGAAAAACATAATAAATGAATAGAGGAAACATTTATGCTACCGTGCCTCTCAGTATTGAAAGAATGCTAATATAATTTGGGAATGACTTTTAAAACCAGAGTGGAAATTAAAGCACTTTGTTGTTTTTATTTTTCTGGTTGATTTCCAATTAACTGAAATGATTTTTTCCTGAATACTTAATTTTTATCATTTTGGCTTTTCTAGATGTGTCAATTAGGATCCTTTGGGTTCCAAGGACAACTGAAAAAGGAATAAGAAATAAGAAAAAATATGACTTCCTATAAAAGGAAGCTGAGAGGAACAGCTTCAGGCTTGGTGGGCTAAATGGCTAGACAGTGCCATCAAAGACTTGGGTTTTTTTTTTTTTTTTTTTTTTTTTTTTAAAGACTTGGGTTTTTAACACCTCCCTGTGTTGATTAGATCTTCTGAAGTGGTGCAAGGTATCCCATACCCAAAAAGGCAATGCCAAGAAGAAAAAGCGAGATTATCTTTCTTACCAACAAGTAGATTTTCACAGAAAGCTCCTGAAGCCACATTCACCTGAGCTAAATCTTATGCCTGTTCTGGAAGCAATAATTCGGACAGGGCCTAGAAGTACCTTATATCCAATCGGACTTAGACCGGTGTGTGTGTGTCTCTGTGAGGGAGGGGTGCATGACTTAACAGTACTGTAGCTGTGTCCAGAGACAAAGAATCAGGGAATGTATAGTGGGTGGTCGGATATCCAACAGTGTCTGATATAATAGGATTCTTTGAATTTTAATTTGACATTCTCACCGAAAACATAAAAATAAATAATGCACTGAATACTCCAAACCAATATCCACGGACTGTGGATTCTCTAATTATTTGGGAGCCGGGTGAAGTATCTAGGACTTTTCTTGATCTTGTTGTCAATACTGAGTTTCTTGTTTATTGCTGTTTCTTTTTGTTTCTTTCTTTTTTAAAACTAGAATTCATTAAGCCTATCACTTATCACTAAGCTTATCACTTATCACTAAACTTATCACTTCCCTTTTTTTAAATGTTTATCATTTTTGAAAGACATAGAGCACAAGCAGTGAAGGGGCAGAGAGAGTGGGACAGAGGATCTGAAGTGGGTTCTGAGCTGACAGCAGCAGCCTGATGTGGGACTTGAACTCATGAACCTGAGCCCAGATCTGACACTCAACCAATTGAGACACCCAGGCACCTCTCCAATATCTTTAATACAAGCATAGTGTCAGAGGTGTATTTCTACAGTAAGTCAGAGCCTTTGGAATGTGGGCTTGGTGACAGTTGATATAAAAAGACATTCCTTTAGCTAATATTACAGAAAGGACGGCACAGACACATTAAGTCCACAGAATGGCCTAGGTTCCATGCTTCAGCATCATGTTTAGAGGGTTGTGGTTTCACTTCATTCCCTGAAATAGTTATGTTGTGGTAGAGTGTAGACAAGGAAATTAAAGTGTGTAGCTGGGCATGGATTTGGGTGGGTATGCTTTTGTCTACCCCCAGGGAGCATTTATATTGTAATTCTGATAAAAATGTCAGAGGGTAGGGGAACCTGGGTAGCTCAGTCAGTTAAGCATCCAACTCTTGACTTTGGCTCAGGTCATGATCTTGCGGGTTGTGAGATCGAGCCCTCTCTCAAGCTCTGCACTACCAGCACCAAGCCTGCTTGGGATGCTCTCTCTCCCTCTCTCTTTGCCTCTCCCCTGCTCACCCACACACTCTTCAAACAAACAAACAAACAAACAAATAAATAAGACGTATCAGAGATTATTCATTGCTGCATCACCACTACCTTTTCCTAGGTTCAGTGTATATGTTGATATTGGACATTTGCTTTCACTACTTTCTAAACTTAATGAGCCCATGGCCCTTTTCATTACCCATTTTTTACTGTTGAACTGTCAGCTTTTCTTTACATGGTCAGCCAATAAGACAAAAAATACATCAAAGCCATTGATGTCTTTGTAGAAAACACAGATTATTCTTGACAATGAAATACTAGGTTTACTACTATATAACAACTCCAGATATCTGAAATGTGATGTCATGATATTCTTGTGTATTTGAAAGAGGGAAGGAGACATTTATTAAAGCAATTAATGTGGGCTAGTCTCTGTGTTAAGCATTTTGAAAACAATTACATAAACCCATTGACTCTCAGAGTTAGTACCAGAGTGGTATAGAGTACTTGCCAGACAATGAGAAATCTGCTAGAAAGTTCTGGAAAACTATTGCTTTTTCCTGACGAAAATTCCTTTTATGTCCTTTTATCCTCCCCCATCTGTGATATAATTATCTTAAATGTTTCCTCTATATACATTCAGAATTATAGCAGATAATAACATAACTATTCTTTCAACCATCAGGCATACTTTAGGAAACTTAGAAGGAGACCAAAGTTTATTGTATACATCCATATTTTTGCTGATTATGTTTTTCTTCCTTTGTGGTGTTCCAAGCTTCATTCTTTTATTGTTCCCTTTGTGTTTAAGAAGTTTTCTTTTGCCAGACTTTTAGATAGGTATGATGGTAACAAATTCTCTTAGCTTTCCTTCATCTGAGAATGTCTTTATTTCCTCTTCCTCCCTGAAATATATTTTCACTGACTATAGGATTCTGAATTGACAGTTCTTTAAAGCCTAGGAAAATATCTTGACTTTTTTTTTTTCTGGCATGCAAGATCTCTGATGTGAAAGTGTTTTCATTTCCAATTGTTTTCCTCTTTTACCTCTGGCTCTCTGGCTCCTTTCAAGATTGTTTTCATCTTCAGTTTTTAGACATTAATTACATTATTTGGGAGCATGAATTTCTTTGGGCTTATCCTGTTCAGCATCTGATCAGCTTCTTGAGTCTGTAGGTTGAATGTTTCTTGCCAAATTTGGAAAGTTTTCAGCCATTGTGTCTGTGAGCACTTTTTACATTTTCCTTTCATTTTTATGTCTTTCTGGTACTTGATGATATGAATGTTTGATGTTAAGTTGTAGTCCAGCAGGTACCTAAGGCTCTGTTCATTCTTGCTCAGTCTATTTTCTCTCTGTTGTTCAAATTGAGGAATTTATGTTGTTCATCTTTCAGTATTGATATATTCTCTAACTTCTCCTTTCTATTATTGAGTCCATCCACTGAATGTTTCATTTGTTATTCTATTCTTCAATTCTAAAATTTCCATTTGGTTCTCTTTATAACTTTTATTTCTTTGCCAAGGCTTTCTAGTTTTCATTTATTTTGTTCATGTGTATGATTACTCCCTGAAGCACTTTTATCATGGCTGCTTAAAAATCTTTGATAATTCTAGCATCTCTTTTTCCTTTTAGGATTGGTATTGATTTTTTTCCCCATTTAGTTTGAGATCATCCTAATTCCTGATATGATGAGAAGTTTTAAAAATGGAAACCTGGGCATTTTTATCATAGAAAACCCCACCTCTTATTTAAACCTTCTGCTTTAGCTGACTTTGTCTGACATGACTCTGACATGTTCTGGAAGAAGAGGACATCATCCCATTACTGCCAAATGGAGGCCAAAGTTCAATTGTCCCGCTCATTTCCCCAGCACTACCAGAGTAGCGTCCCACATTACTGCTGGATTGGGATGAGAGATCTCATCTCCCACGTGTTTTCCACTGACACTGTAGAGGCAGGAATCTCATTACTTGCCTTTGGGGATGAAAGTCGCAGCTCCCTAATTGTCCTTTTTTGACACTGCCCAGCAGGTGTGCAGGGAGATTACTTATAGACTGTATGGGTGGAAGACTAGGTTCCTCTCTTGGCTCTCACCATTAGGCATGGGGCTCCAGTTCTTCTGGTGATGTTTAGCTGGAGTAGAGTGGGGATTGTATGAAGTGTTCTGTCTTGCTAGGCTGTCCCTTTACTTGAACTTTGGTTAAAGCAAATAAGCTTTTGTTGTTTTTCTTGTGGGTTTTGTTTGGTGTTTGTCTACACTCACTAATGTTTCTAGGTTGCCAGCTTCTTCAGCTCTAGGTGTGGTGTATATGAGAAACCCCAAGAAAGTCACAAGAAGGTCATCCCTTGGGTCTTGAAGTCTCTAGGCAGTCTGTATTCTCTCCATCCTTTGGTTTTCTTACATTCATTTTATATATAATGCCCATGCTTTTTATTGTACTTAATAGGAGCTAGGGAAAAATATTTCTACTCTATATCCCTGGAAGCAGAAATTAAAGAATGTACATTTTTAATAAGCATCCACAGTGATTCTGAAGCAGGTGGCTACGGGCCACACTTTGAGAAACATTTTATAGATAATGGGACTGAGGTCCAGAGAGACTAACCCAAAGATGCAGGTGTCAAATACTCAAGCTGCACAACACCGAGTCTAAAACTAGGAACCATGTGTCCTGGTTTCCCTTCCAATGCCATTTCCTCCTCTTGACGCTATATAAAGCTAGTAAGAATACCAAAACAAATTAAGGTACCAGTTTTACTGATATTTGTATGAAGATCAAATCGTTTGCCTAAAGGCAATGCACAGGATTAAAGAAAAGTAGAGGCAGAACTTTTCTAATTCAGTGGCTTCCCGCAGTCTACAGTGTAATTTCCACTGAGGAGGATTCCAGGCAATTGTTCCAAGATGAGGCATTGTCTGCACATGAGAGAATTGTTCTTGGAAATAAAAGTCTATGCAGTCTATTGAGGGTGCTGCACAGAGCCTGGATAGTCTGACTCATACACAGTGAAGCTTTTCCAGTTATGTTAATACTCATTTGGCAGCTGCCTCTATAATTGCCCAAGTCAGTTGGTAGACATGAAGGAAATGTTAATTCTCTGCAAATATAGTTATTCATAACTTGGTGTCAATTGTATCATCCTCAATAGAGACAGCTCTTCAGATGTCACTGGCATTAGGGGCAGGAGGTCTGTATTTAGTCAGCTTTGGGGAGCCCTTGAACTCCCTAAAGGGAAATCTGGAGGGACAGGAAATGGCGTGAGACTGAAGGCAGCATACAAATACATCTAATGAACTATGGGCATCCTTCAGTGGCTGCCTTTCATTTGACTGGCCCCGTGCACAGGTTGTAGCAGATGGCACTCTCATGGTTTCCATCAATGTGGAAATGTGATGAAGAAGGGGAGGAGAAAAATGGATGAGAAAAATAACACGAGCCTGCACAGCTGAAAATAATTATGATTACGTAGCTAATGACCCAGGGAATTAGACAAAGCCAAACTCATTGGAACTCAGGCCACATGCAGGCAGATGTCACAACTTAATGACAAAAGACAAATTGCTTTATCTCCTACACAGTAACTCATGATGAAGAGTTGTGATTCTCTTGTTTTTAATGGAAATATAATTGACATACAATATCCTATCAGTTTCAGGTGTACATCATAGGATCATTTTTGATATTTTTAAGCACTATGAAATGATCCCCACAATGTCAGTTATCATCTTTCACCATGCAAAGTTATTAAAATATTATTGACTATATTCCCTGTGCTGTACATTTCATCCCCATGACTTATTTATTTTATAGCTGGAAGTTCATATTTCTTAATCCCTTTCTCCTAGTTTGCCTGCCCCCCAAACTCTTGTCACTTTGGTAACCAACAGTTTATTTCCTGTGTCTGTGAAACCGTTTCTGTTTTATTTTATTTAGTCACTTGTTTTGTTTTTTAGGTTCCACATTTAAGTGAAACTGTATGGTATTTGTCTTTCCTGATCTGACTTACTTCACTTAACATAAGACCTTCTAGGACCATCAATGGTGTTGCAAATGGCAAGATTTCCTTCTTTTTTATGACTGAGCAATATTTCATATTCATACATAATATAGACATATTTCATATTCATATATAATATATATAATAATTCCATTATATATATCACATATATTCACCTTATCTAGCTCACATCTTCTTTGTCCATCCTATGGATGGACACTTGGGTAGCTTTCATATCTTGGCTATTAAAAATAATGCTGCTATAAACATAGGGGCACATGTATCTCTTCTAATTGGTGTTTTCACTTTCTTTGAGTAAACACCCTGAAGTGAAATTTCTGAATCATATGGTAGTTCTAGTTTTAATAGTTTGAGGAACCTCCATACTGTTTTCCAGAGTGACTGTACCAATATGCATTCCTATAGACTGTGTATAAAGCTTCCTTTTTCTCTACATCTTTGCCAACACTTGTTTTTTGTCTTTTTGGTAATAGCCCATCTGACAGGTGAGAAGGGATACCTTATTGTGGCTTAGATTTGCATTTCCCTGATGATTAGTGATGTCGGACATCTTTTCATCTGCCTATTGGTCATCTCTGTATATCCTCTCTGGAAAAATGTCTATTCAAATTTTCTGCTCATTTAAAGTTTTGTTTTGCTTTGTTTTGTTTTTGTTTTATTTTTGTTTTGTTTTGTTTTGTTTTGTTTGAGAGGGAGAGAGCAAGTTGGGGAGAAGGGAAGAGAGAGAGAGAGAGGGAGAGAGAGAGAGACAGAGAGACAGAGAATCTTAAGCAGGCCCCACACTCAGTGCAAAGCCTGACACAGGGCTTGATCATGATCCTAGGATAATAACCTGAAACAAAATAAAAAGTTGGACACTCAACTGACTGAGCCACCCAGGTGCCCCTGCTTTGATTTGTTTTGTTTGGGTTTTGTTTTGTTTTTGATACTAAGTTCAAGAAGTTCTTTATATATTTTGGATACTAACCCCTCATCACATGTATGGTTTGCAAATATCTTTTCCCATTCAGTAGGTTGCCTTTTTCTGTTTTGTTGATAGTTTCCTTTGCTGTGCAGGAGCTTGTTGGTTTGATATAATCCCATTTGCTTATTTTACCTTTGTTGTCTTTGCTTGAGGAGAATTGCTAAGACTGATGTCAAAGAGCTTACTACCTATGTTTTCTTATTGGAGTTTTATGGTTTCAGTTCTCACATTCCAGTCTTTAATCCATTTTTAATTTATTTTTGTAATGGTGTGAAACACTGGTCCAGTTACATCCTTTTGCATGCAGTTTTCCTAACACCATTTATTGAAGAGACTGTCTTTCTCCCCACTGTATATTTTTGTTCCTTTATCATAGATTAATTGATCATATATGCATGGTTTTATTTCTGGGCTTTTTATTCTATTCTATTTCATTGATCTGTGTTTCTGTTTTAATAGTACTATATTAATATGATTACTGGAGCTTTTTAGTATAGTTTGAAATCAGGGAGTGTGATATGTCCAGCTGTGTTTTTCTTTCTCAAGATTGCTTAGACTGTTTGCGTTCTTTTGCTGTTCCATACAAATTTTAGGATTCTTATCTAGTCTGTGAAAAATGCCATTGCTATTTTGATGGAAGTTGCTTTAAATCTGTAGATTTCTTTGGATAGTATGGGCATTTTCATGATATTAATTCCTCTAAACCATGAATGTGGAATATCTTGCAATTTATTTGCATTGTCTTCAGTTTCTTTCATCATTGTCTTATAATTTTCAGAGTGCAGGTCTTTCAAGTCCTTGGTTAAATTTATACCTAAGTATTTTATTCTTTTTGATGCAAAGAAATTATGGTTTCTCTTTCCTAAATCCCTAACCTAGAATAAAATCATAAGAAGACCCCTGTCATGAGTATCTTTTCATTTATAAAGAGAACTTAGCTAGCAACAATTTTGGACTCAGAAAAAGTCAAGAATTTTTAATAAACATTATATTGATATTTATTTTGACCTACGGGGGTAGTAAGCAGCAACCCACAGGGTGTTGGAAATAGTCATTCTGTCACCAAAACATAGATTATGCATTCCTTGGAGGAATATACATTCCTTGGAGGAAAGGGTCAAATCTTACACTTTTTTGGGGGGGGTCACTTAGAAGCATTTTCTTGAGATTCTGCTGTGTATGTGCCCCTGCTTAACAACTTGTATTGGAAAGATGAAAGAGACACTACCCTCCCCTCCCCCACCAGAGTTTTGCTTACAGTCAGGTATACTTTGTTAATATTGATTCATGGTGGATGACTGATTGCTGTTGCCTACGTATACTCTCCCGAGGTTGCTGAAATTCTCACTGTTTTCCATTAAAGCTGTGACAGCTAATATTCAAATGCTGCTGGTTGTAGTATTCATTTTTTAATTCACTCACTCATTTATTCAGCAAATCTCTATTGAATACTTGTTATATTCCAGGCACTGTATTTGGCCCTAGGTTTAAACTGGTGAACACAGTTTTAATATTAATATATCATGATGATTATATGATATATTAAGCTATGATATATTAAGCTATGATATGTTTAAAAATTAATAGTGAAAGAAGAATAAAAATCTTACTGTTTAGAAATCATTGGTGGAATTTATTGACTTTTCAAAAGGTTTGTGAGAAAGGACAATAGTATGAATGTCTCAGCTATGTATTAACCAGTTAGGGGGAAAATGTAAAGCAGATGTCATTAATATTTTGCATCCTAAAAATTATGTCTATAAAAAAATGCATGTGAGGAGCAGATAGCTCAGAAGTTTGGCAATGAAAGACCAAACATTTTTAGTCCATGTAATTGGTTGAAATCCAGCCAAAATTGATAACAAATGCAACTCTTCCCCATCTGCTGGTTTATGTTAATGAGTTGGTGATCTCATTTAGTTTGCTAGGAGACAGGTGTCTATATTGCTAAAGCAGCTATTCACTTGGCACCTAGCCCTGGTCTCGGGCAAAGCCTTGAATCTAGCTATGGAGTAGGACTCAGTTTATAATACGGTCCTAAGAATCCCAAGACAGGAGAGTAAGGCTAGAACTGAAAATCACAGTAGCAGGTCTGTACCAAGTCTGGCCGAGGACTGAATCAGCCGTAGCAGATAAGATTCCAATCTCCTGTGCATCCATTCTCTGATTCCTATAGAGTGGAAGGTCTCCCAAGCAGAGAGCTCTGGTAGAAATTTTTGCTAGAGACAAGCAATCTCAAATACCAATACCAAGCTTGATTGGGTAGCATCTTATTTCCTTCTGGAACTTTCATGATTTTCCAGAAAACAAGAGAGTGCAAGTATTTTTTTTAAACACTTGTAAGGACAAAATATCACAGTTAGGAAAAACCCTAACCTTTAATATGCATCTGTTATTGGTAAATAGAGAAGTGGAGGAGAGTACAGACTATGAAGTTGGAGAAGAGCTTCAGTTCCAGTTCTCTCATTGTCACTTATTCGTGTAATTCTGGTTAAGTTACTTAGCCTTTCTGGTTCTCATTTCTTCCATCCATAAAATGGAGATAGTATAATTGGCAAGTTCATAGAAAATTGTTACAAGGATTGAGTTAATGCATATATTTGAACAACACCTGGCATATAAGTGTTTTTGCACAAGTTGTCCCATACTACTGTATGCCAAGAATTAGGCTGATTCAAGAAAAAAAAAATCCTCACATTATTGAATTCAGGCATCAGGTATTATGTGCTGCCACTTTATAGATAAGGACACTAAACTTTAGAATGGTGAGTGATAGGGAGAAATTAGGGTGGCTTATGGCATCTCCCTAATGCCAAATCAAGATCTTTCTACTATAGTTAGTTGCTTGAGATCACACCATAAGTAAGAGAACCGGGATTGTAATCCAAAGTACCTGGTTCTCACTTGAATATACCTTTCATGCATTATGTGAACCATAATTGAGAAACACAGGAATTTCCTATTTCTAATTTTGATAGTACAAAGGAAATATGTATATAATTTAGTAAGGAATGTTTAATTTTGTGATTTTATTAAAACCAGTGATTAAGAGTCACAAAAATTTAGTTCTTAAAGAAATATTAATTTCTACTATGTAGCAAGAATTATGCTCAATCTTGGGATCATTGGGGTAAACAGTACAGGTAAGATAATTCCAAGAAATTTTCTAATAAATTCTAATTACTCAGATTTTTTTTTCTTTCACCACATTCTTTCATAGTTTTTACCAAATCGAGAAACTGGTTCTGATTCTACTTATAAATAAAAAAATATATACTTACCCATAGCAATTTGATGTAGCTATAGCCATAATCTACAAAAAATGATCATCAAGTCTTTTAAAGGATGGGATTGTTTTAATTATTATTCTACTGGACTTGGCTTATTAAGATTTGTACACATTCATGATCCACTCACAAATGAGTGGACTGTCAATGGTGCTAGGATGATATCTCCATGACTTTAAGAGCTTCCCAAAGAGGTAGACCATAATGAAGGCATTCATCAGAGGTCTATGAACCAGGGAGGTGGCACACATTGGAGTTCCCACATCATCGTTCATACTGATCTGATTAACTCTCCCAGTTTCATTTCCAGAGTGCAAGGATCAGGAATTTTGGCAACCATCTGGGTAACAGAAGTCCCTCCCCAGGGATCTTGTAAATTTCTGCCCATATGTTCCCTGTAAAATTGCATTGCCTACAGCTTTTCTTCTCACAGCTCATGTCAGGAAAGATGACCAACCAACCAGATCTTGTGACAGGGTCCTTCAGCCTTCCAGGAGGATGCCAATGCTGTCATTCCTCACTGGGGACATATACCTGATTTTTATTGATAATGTGAGCACTGAGAACTGTAGCAAAGACATGACACATGAGAAGACATTGTCTGACACTACACCTACAATACATAGAACCATTAAAAAAGGAGTTTGTATGTAAGAGGCACTAAAACATAGTGCCCCTTCTATCTACCAGTACAACACCTGGGAAGCAACCTTTAGGAATGTAGAGTCTGATATGATTCTCTCCAACTGGGGCAACCTCCAGGGAGAAAAAAAGATACAACATTGATTTATTTGGATGATCGTATGAATGCCATTTTTAACAACCTCAAACTAAGGCTTGATTCATAGAATTATGATGATTAAAATGGTAGCAATCCTGGTCAGAGTTTCCCTTATCTGATTTCCCTAAATCCTAAGACAGCCCTTGGTAGAAATGTCTCATACTTGTCAGCATCTTTCATCAACTGAATAATAAATGAAAGTTTCCCTCTTTTGAATAACTCAAAGGATCATGTGCTTAGAGATTCTACATGTTCCCTTTTTTTAGTTTTCAGTCTGAGCTAGACTATTTATCTCCTTGCATTCATCAGAAAATATATATTTGAAGGGTGTTCAATCATGGCAGTAAACATTGAATATTTAACTCATTTTTGAGAGTTGAAGGACAAGATACAGACTTCTCTCTAAGAATATTCTAAAGATTTTATTTACAGCCCTGCCTTTGTAAGGGAGAACCACATAAACATCAGGTTTATCAGGGGTAGAGCTATTAAAATATGTCTCCTGTTCTCAGACAACCAGAAACTCAGGTGTAACCAGGTGAGAATAGGCAAAACTTGGCCTTACAACACCTTGATCCCTTGATGAGAAAACATGTCATAAAAACGAGGTTGTGTCTGCTGACACTCTCAACCTGTCCTAAACTATTGAAACTCCCGTCCAGATAGTATCTAACACTACTGAAATAAATGAGTAAATATAAGATTGTGTGATTTCTCATTGGGACCCAAGGCCCAACCACACCCTTGTGGGGTAGGTGGGGCACACTTAAGAAGAAATAGTTGGCTCCACTGGTAACCAACCGGTAGAGATGTGTGTCACAGGGCAGGACAGAAACTCATTTAACTTGAGAGTTTCATGAGTTACAGTCTTGTTTACTTTGTGGGGTTATGTGTTATTGCGGCCCAGCCTTCGGTGCCCAGGGATAAACAGAGTGATTCCAGTGATGGGTATAAACTGGCTCCTGCCAAGTAGGCCTGTTGGAATAAAACAAGAAATGGCTGGGTAAGGGGTCCTGAAGTTCTCTTTGAGTCTATGCACAAAGTGTGCACAAACTCTGTTATTCAAACTCCACTTAATTTATCAGCTTTACCAATGCTAGGCTTCTCTTCTATAAAGCATAGCCACTGACACTCATAGCTACAGTGAGCAACCAGTGTAGTCAGCCCAAGTCTATCCTGATTTTAGTATCGACAGTCCTGAATCCCAGGCAACCATCAGTGCTAGGAGATCCCAGATATTTGGTCACCTTACTGATTACACCTTACTGATTACACACTAAATTTGAGTATCTAGAGAGAACCTCTGTAGTGATTCATACACCTTTGTTCCCACCAAGAATCTGTTATGCCATTTGTTCCCAAACCTTGTTCCCAAACAAGTTTATTTACTTGTTGTTATAATTATGTAGCTTCATTAAATACAATCTAAACCGCTGAAATATCTGTGTGAAAATAATGTATTGCATCACCCTGGAAACTAATTTGAATGTTTGAGAAAGACCCAATAAAGGAAAGTTGCTAAAGAAATTTTGTTAAATTATATGTGACAAGACAACCGTAATTGAGTGAGAAAAAGATATATATCATAAATATCTGTAAGTTCTTATTCCTTGTTATAGAAATCGAACATGGATGTTACAGATAGCTCTTTATGCATGTGTTTTATGTGAGGAAAATGACAGAGAGCACTGAGCAGATGATCTGTGCATAAAGAAAAGATCTTGGCCTTACAGCAGCATATTGGTATTGCATTTTCCGTGTTTCAAACTAAACGTAAAATGTGTAAGTCATGTATAACCCAAGTTTTTTGTTCCCTGCAACAGACTTCTTCCATTAACTAACCACTTGTCTTATAAGTTAAAAAAAAATTATGGTATCTGTAATTATTCCCCATGATCATGTGTCATGCTTTTCTTCTATTGTGCCCAAGCTTTCAATATGGTCCTATGAACTCATTACTCTCCATCAATCACTGTATGTGGTTGCCTGGCATCATGTAACAGAGGAACACAAGTTGCAACTGTTGCTTGCCAAGGGCCAGATCTGTTTTATTCCCTATCACCAAACACCTTGATGGCTACCAGGAAAGTATTAAGAGACCCCTGTATGAAGAATGTTTAATAGATGAAGAATCAGTGGATAAATGAATGAACATCAAGAACCCTCTAGTTGACCTTGGAGAATTAAATTTTAAATTATTTAAAATTACAATATGTTATTTATTTAATCATTTTATATTCTTTCCTTAGAAAAGGAATAACTAGGTGTCTGATTTTCTAGGCATGATTTTCTTGGAATCATTTTCTTAGAATGATTATAAAGATGAATGAGCTACATAATACAAAGAAGTACAAGCACACAGATATTCAGAATATAATGATGGATTCAGCATAAGCATAAAAATCAGAACAGAGGACTGGACAGTAAGAAAGGATATCATTATCATGCAGTAGTGGTACATGTGGACTGAGTGATCAGACCTGAGATTAAGGAAGAAAGTAATCAATGCTGAGATGGCCTTAGAGTCCAGTCACTGGAATCAAACAGACCTGAATTAAAGTCAGACTCTCACACTTAGAACTGTTTGTACTTGGGTAATTTATTTAACCCCTTTCAGCTTCAGTTTTCTCATCTATACAATGGGGATAATGACGCTGAAGTAGTTACAAGGATTAAATACAGTAACGTATTTATATACCTTACACATATGCACAATTTCTGACCCATGGCAAACACTTTGCATCTGTAAGCTATTATAAAGAGAAATAGGCTTCAAAAATTGAGAGTTCAAGAAGAAACTAGAATTTGAGCTTCTAAAAAGATGGTAGGTTTGGATATGGGTAGGAAAGCGTGTCGGCAGGACAAGAATGCAAGAGAAAGAGTTTTCAGCGGCTAGAAGAGGGGCTGTGAAGATAAAGGGAATGCTGGTAAATGTACAAGAAGAAGAAGGTTGGAGCATCAGAAGAAAAGGAAGTGGTTTCCTAACTTTGAAAAGTTTTTGGAGTGCTTTTGGAGTGCTTTTGGAGTTTTGGGAACAAAATACTTATTGCAACCTGGAATATTTAGCAACTGTACTGCAGAGGGTGAACCCCTAAATTAAAGAGAAGGGACCAGATACCAGTCAGTCTGTCCCTTGCAAAGGCAAGAGCTATTTGAAAACTGCTTAGGCAACCATGGGCATGAACAAAGGAGAAAGGGCAGCCCAGGAAGTGATCCAATCCCACATCTTTCTATTTGCCAGAGTTAGCGAACTGTCTACAGGTGCCTACACTGAGACATTGGCAACAAAACATTTCCTCATCTCTTCTTTTGATTCTGGTATAGACTTTGCAATGTTTAAGTAATTTGATTTGAAATAGTCTTTCTTCCTCATGTGATGTGCCTTCAGCCACCTCATTAATTTTGATTTTATGGTCAGTAAAATTTCTGTTATTTCTGCAAATTTCATATCTGGTTAGTCTCCAGGATTTTTTGCCTTTTTATATTGTTTTCACAAGTACCAATCCTTCTCTCAGTGTACGCCCATTTCTTCCTTCCCTTCAAGTGGAGTCTTATTCTTCCTGCAGAAGATCTTTTCTGCCCATGTCAACCTATGTATTTTTCTTTTTTTTAAAGTTTTTTTTTTTTTAAATTTATTTCTAGGAGAGAGAGAGAGAGAGAGACAGCCTGAGCAGGAGAGGGTCAGAGAGAGAGGGAGTCACAGACTCTGAAACAGGCTCCAGGCTCTGAGCTGGCAGTCAGCACAGAGCCCGACGCGGGGCTCGAACCCACGAACGAACCGCGAGATCATGCCCTAAGTGAAAGTTGGACGCTTAACCGACTAAGCCATCCGGGCACCCCTACCTATGTATTTTTCATGTTCTCATTTCCTGTGGACCTTATTAATCATGTTTGTGACTGACATTTATATCACATACATAATTCTTCAATTTTAGGTGAGTAAATAGATCATGTATCTTTCTATTCCATTCAGTCGTAGTCCCCCCGCCATGCTATTTATTCCACACATATGAACTAAGCATGTCCTTCGTACAAGACACAACGCTGGATTATGGATAGAAGAGTAAACAGCCATACTCCATGCTATCATAGACCTTAAGTATAAAGGACGACAAAAATTAGATAATTTCTGATAATGATAAATCCTCAGAGAAATTAACCAGATGATATGTTAGCAAGAGATTGTTAGGATGAAGCAGGGCATGCTAGGGCATTCAGGAAAATCCTTTTGTTGAGACTATGTTTTGAATGAGACCTGAATCAGGAGGAATAGCCTATGTTGTGATCTAGGAGCAGTTTCTTTTGGACAAAAAGAGCAAATACAAAAGCTCTGAGGTAAGGCCAGGCTGACCTGTTTAAGAAACACAAAATTGGTAGGTAAGGCTGGAACCCGGTGAGTAAGCAGGTAGTGGTGCAGAGGCAGAAGGGAAGAGACCATGTAGGTCCAGGTAATTTAGACAGAATTTGGATTTTACTGTAAGTGAAATGGGAAACCAGGGGGCACTTTTTAAAAAATGTTTGTTGGGGCCCCCGGGTGGCTCAGTCGGTTGAGCATCCGATTTCGGCTCAGGTCATGATCTCACGGTTTGTGGGTTCGAGCCCCGTGTCAGTCCCTGTGCTGACAGCTAGCTCAGAGCCTGGAGCCTGCTTCAGATTCAGATTCTGACCCTCCCCTACTCATGGTGTCTCTCTCTCTCTCTTTATTTCTGATTTTAAAAAAACATGAAAAAAAGTTTAAATGTTTGTTTATTTTTGAAAGTGTGCAGGTAGGGGAGGGGCAGAGAGAGGGGATCAGGATCCAGAGAAGGCTCTGCACTTAGAGCAGCAAGCCTGATGTGGGTTTTGAACTCACAAACTGTGAGATCATGACCTGAGCAAAGTCAGACGCTCAACTGACTAAGCCACCAAGGGACCCCAGCACTTTTAAGCAAAAGGTACACATAGTCAGACTTGAGTTTTCAAAAGATCCCATTAGCTGTTGGATGACTAACCATTTGGAGCAGGGGCAAAAAATAAATCTGTTAAGATGTCACTGCTGAAGTCCAGCTGAAAATTGATTTGCCTTGTGCGAGGATTGCAGCGGTGGTGTCAGAGGGAGGTGCATGGACAGCAACACCTGCTGAAGGTAATACAGGTATATATGACAGGATTTGTTGATGAACGTGAATGTCAGAGGAAGGAGAGACAACATCAGAATGAATCCTCACTTTTTGTCCCAAGCATTTGAGTGGATTGTGGTGCCATTGCTGAAAAGCCAAAATTGTTTTTTAATTTTAATTTATTGATGTGTTCTCATTTAAAAAAAAGTTTTTTTCTCATTGACACTAATGATAGTCCTTTTTAAAAGGTATACAAGTTTTACAAGTTATGCTGGTGGCTGTCCAATACCTCCCCAACTTTTTTCCCCCACAATTCCTATAATATATATCAGAAGTTGGCAAACCTTTTCTGCAAAGGACCAGTTAGTAACTAATTTAAGCCTGTGGGCCATGTTGTCTTCAGCCATAGGCAATTTATAGGTGTATGAGTGTGGCTGTGTTTCAATACTGTTTTATTTAGGAAAAACAGGTGTGGCCTGTAGTTTCCCCACCCCTCTTATCCATGGTCATAGACTGATATCCTGAACAAAACTCATATATACTTCTAATTCATACTACTCTTAAAAACGTATCCAACATAGGAATGGAGGCTTCACAAAAGAATACAAAACCAGTCTTTTTTTTTTGTTTTGTTTTTAAGAGCCATTTTAGTTTCTTCATTAAGAATTCCAGTAAGCATCTGACTGTACTCAAATACTCATCCTCAGGCTTTGCACTGAGTGTGGAACCTGCTAGGGATTCTATCTCTCTCTTTCCCTCTCTCCCTCTGCCCCCCTCCCCACACCACTGCCCTCTCTAAAATTAAAGAAAACAACTACTCATCCTCAAATGTACAAGGCATAGAATCTCGAAATCTGATATGAGTGCTTTGATTAAAGGATCTCTCTGTTGTCAAACCTCAAGAGAAAAATGGAGGTTAGGGGGCCTTTTAAAATTGAGTGACAGAGGTGGAATACTTATTGTTATTTTTAATTCAGCTCAATTATTCCAAGTGGTTTTTCATTCTTCTAATTTCTTTTGGAAAGTACCTGTCCTTGAAAGATGTCATCTGAATTTGACAATTACTTCCCCTTTTCAGGGGTCAGAGCTAGTTACTGTCTGCATCTCACAGAAAAATACAGCCCCTATGTTCTAAAGGTTATTAATATTTACTCCAAATTGTGACGTATTGAAGTCACAGCTTTTATCTCGCCTCTGAGGTCCTGATAACAAAAAAGACAGGAAGATCAATAACCACATGATGGGTAACTAATTGCTTTTGCTTCAACCTGCAACCTTCCATCCCTCTCAGAGCTCATTCCAAAGTCCATTTGACAATCTCGGATATTGTTTTCAACAGTGGCTCTCAAGAGTCTGGATTCCAAACTGAGTCGGAAAAATATGTTGAAACGTTTTCAGTCGACAGTCGACACTGTGTTACACATACATACTCCTCAGTACTGTCTGCGAAGAAAATTTATTAGAAATAATTAGTAAGGTGATTATCAAGAAATGGAATTTCTTTTTGTTAAGAGTAATTACCTACTAAGTGGTATTTAATTATTTTGGGGGGTATTTTGTAATGGTTTCAGTGGCTATTGCAAAGTCAAACTTCTCATGCAAAAATCATTTACTTAGCACTTATTTAGTGCCTCTTTTTTTAGCTAACACATTCTTATCAATAACCAGAGGCTGCATTCTCATCCAAAGGCTTAACAAAATTAACTTAGGGAATCTTTACAGCTCCATAAGTTAGGTTCTCCTGTTTTCTAAATGGAGACACAGAAGTATCTCTAGCTTTATGGTTAAAAAAAAAATCTGGATTTCCAGCATGTCAAATTTGTGACCTAGGGCAAATGTATTACTCTCTTTGTGCCTCAGTTTTCTCATCTATAGATTGGGTATAACAATAAAGCTTTCCTCACTAGGTTATAAAATAAGTTAGAATTTTAAAGCTCTTAGAAGCATGCCCGGCCTATGTTAAAGATTTTGGGCTAATAAGATAAAGCTAACTTGTCCAAAGTCACAAAGCTAGTAATGACAGGATCCTTATTTACAAGATGCTATGAAGAATACAGAGATGAATCAACAAAGTGGAAGATCTGGCATGCATATATCCTAACAGATAAGAACATTTTAGTGGCATTCAGTCTGGGTTTGTTTTTCTTTTCCTTTTAGCATCATATTTCTCTTTTACTGAGCAGGAAATAAATCTCTGCCCATGCAAAGTGAAAGAGAAATTGTGCCTTTGCCCATCAGTTTATATCTACTGGTGGGAAATACTCATCTTTGAACTAAAAGGCAAACAAACAGTTAAACTAAGTACCAAAGGCCCCCTTTGTCCAACGTCTCACTTGAAGGTTCAGTTACCTTCAGTCAGCCACAGTCTGGAAGCAGGTTGTCTTTCTGAAGTTATGTCAGGTCAGTAGGCGCCTAACACCACCTCACAATGCTGACGTCATTCACCTCGCTTCATCTTCTCACCTGGGCGTTTTATCATCTCACATCATTGTAAGAATAAGGGTGAACATAGTAAGATAAAGTATAACTTTCATTACAGTATGTTATTACTAGTTATGGTTGTTAATCTCTGTTTCTGATTTATATATAAGTTTATCATAGATAGGAACCTATAGGACAAAAAACAGTATTTATAGGGTTTGGTATTATCTGCAGTTTCAGGCATCTACTAGGGGTCGTGGAAGGTATCCCCTGTGGCTCAGAGAGGACTGTATGAGTTTGTTCTTGTTTATGTTGTTTGCAGTGTTTGTATTGGGTTACAACAACATTTACAACTTCCTGTTGAGAATGTGCTGGGTAGAAAATTGTAGAGTAGTTTTACCAAAAAATCAATTACTTACCATTTTTCTATTAAAACACTGATTATGTTTTTGCTTAGTAACTTTTAAAATTATAATAACTTCCTACTGAACATTGAGCATTAACAGTATGGTTATTCATAATTAAGAGATTTTGAAGGTCATTTACATTCTTATGGGTATAGGTATGTTGCTTCATGACCTACATCCTCAAACACAGTATGTCCTATGCATTTTGATGAGTGATTAACTTTAAAGATGACTGAGATAATTTTTGCAAGACTGTACATTCATTCTTTTTTGCTCATCTCGCCCAATGGCTGCCCTCAATTTTGATCAGAGATAACCTTCTCGCTTTTTCTTCTTAACTAGCAGTGTTTTAATATTTCATTATCTTAATTTAAACGCTTGATTCATTCACTTTCATTGTGAGCCCAAAGTTATTTCTTGGCCCGATAGGAAATTTTAAAAAGAGATAAAAGAAAAGCTTGCAAAATATTCAGATCTCTTTCTTCTTCCTTTTGATATATCACTTGTATTTGGATGATAATATCCCTAAGAGCGAGTCCCTGCCAATCTGATGAATGGAGCAAGAAGTGTTTAGTTTGCATCTGTGTTACGAATGAGTCTTCTTTGGTTGAGATGCCTTGTATGCCTAGGCTGCAGTACTATCCTGCTTGAGAGAATGTTTCTTTATCAAAGCACTAGCACAGAAAGCCAGCCAAAAGCCTCTTAAAGCTTTCTCGCTTATATCCATAAAATCCTATCCTCAAATATGGACAAACTGATGGGAGTGGTGTTGGAAGTACAGCCTAAGAGATTAGTTAATTCAGGAGTTACTTTGTGCATAGAACGAAATGGCCCTGTATATTGAGAACTGAGTATTTGATGCGGCCATTGCCTTAGAATCATTTCCTGTTGTTGCAAGTCCTTTAAAAGCTTTCTGGAATAAAGCCGATTTGCTTTCTTGGAGTCTTGTACTTTTAATGGGTTTCATGCTGTTACAAATACTCAGACAGGACTTCCCTTTCAATTCCCTGAAACGTTAGATTGAGACAATTAAATTCCCTTTGTGAATCTTTTGGAAGTAATCTTGAACTAAGGCAGTGGGGAAGTAATTGCTATAGATCAGTGGGTCTCTAAGTGTGGCCTCCTACCCACAAACATTAGCCTCACCTGCTAATTGTTAAAAGTACAAATTTTTCAGGCTGACCCCAGCCCTACTAAATCTGAAATGGATGGAGGTGGGCCCAGCAATCGGATGTACTCAGGTCACAGAGAGACACATGACAAAGAAATGCATGCTCTTCCATAAAGTCTGTGAAAATGCCATTATCTGTGATTCTGATTTTCAACTCTTTAGCATGTTTCCAGAGTGAACCATTATTTCAGTAAGCATTAATCTCTCCAAGCCAATCATCCTCTCAGCATAAAACCTGCCTGGCATTGTCACACAGTATTTTCTGATGTGATATGACCACTGCCTATGTACCTACCAAATTATACCAGTGATTGTCTCTCTCATTTCCATCAAAACATAACCCCTTTTTCACATCTCCTTAAAACATTCATAAATACTCTCAATGGTTCGTTCTTCCTAATGTGTTGTTTTAAGTGTTGTTTCCCTCATTAGGGAAAGAGCTTTATGGATATGTTGGTATATTCAGTCAAGAAACAAGTAGTTTTCTCATGTGTTCAAGGTGAGTGGATGGGCTATATATTGTTCCCATCCCTGCTCTGCGGGGCAAGTTTCATTACCTTCAAAGTGGGGATGCTAATTTCTATTGTTAAGTACTTGCATATTGCTTATTACATGGCAGACATCTGTTTTGAACTCTTTATATGGTTTAATCAACAAATTCTCATCACTCCCCTTTAGGGTAGGCAACATTTTTATTTCCATTTTGCAGACAAAACTGAGGCAGAAAAATGATAACTTACCCAAACTCTTGGTGCTATGTGTGATGAAGCTGATAACCCAACAGTCTGGAGCTCAGTGCCTACCACTTTGTAGTCTGATGTGGTAGGCAATGCATATACTTGGACAGGACCTGACATGGACACCTTTGATATTGGCTTTCTACTTTCAACTACCTTAAGAAAGATGCAGTTCTGTGGAAGGAGAAAGCCATGGAAACAAAATCATTAAAATGTTATGGGTGTGCATTAGTTTCCTATTACTAATACAATAGATTACCACACACTTGCTGGCCATTCTGGAGGTCAGAAGTCTGAAATAGGTCTCAATGGGCTAAATACAAGGTTTTGACAGGGTTATATTCCTTGTTTCCCAATTCCTAAATTGTCCCTACTTTGCTTGTCTTTTACCTCCCCAACCCCCCATCTTCAGAGCCACCAATGACATCACTTCAGCCTCTTCTTTCACCTTCTCTAACTCCAAAATCTCTGCCCCCTTCTTCCACTTTTATGACCCTCGTGACTACATTGGATAATTTCTCCATTTCAAGATCTGCAACTTAATCCTATCTTCAAAGATCCTGTAGCCATGCAGGATAACACATTCATAGGTTCAGTGGATAAGGATGTAAACATCTTTGAGGAAGCCTTTATGATGCTTACCACAATGCATTTTACAGAAGTATGTTTACATACGCATGCACATGCTTGCACACGCAAGTTACAGACGACAGAGTGAGGGAAGTCAGGAAAGTTTTTTGAAGAAGTTGTATGTGAACTTAATGCTTAATTAGGAATAGTTTTTTCATTAATACAATCAAGGAGGAAGGAAAGACAATTTCCAAGAACCTCCAATCCTGAAACAGTCACGGCACAGTCAGGTTACAGGGTAATTCCAGTGATTGGAAGATGGGGTTCCAAGGGTAGCAGTGTGTAGAGTTGAAGACAGAATGGTTAATAGAGTCAGATAATTGATATCATTGAAGGAGAAGCTAAGCCATTTAGCTTTTATTGGCTGACAATGGGCTTCTTTTTCCTATGAGACCAAGTAAGGTACACATGGTAAATACTCAGTAAATATCATTGATTCACAAACTATGCAACTGAATAAATACAGAGGTTATTACAAAGTTTGGTCAGGAAAAATAAACCTACTGATAAATCCTTGTCTGTTCTGAAAGCAATATCTGATTTGAGCATTTCATTGATCTCCCTTATGTTCCACTGGGAAGCAGAAGAGCATTAATTCCCCACGAGCTGCCCCTGGCAGCCTTAGTTATACATTCTGGTAAGGAAACCACTTGGATTTAAAAGAAGTCTTGCTCTCCCAGGCCAAAAGGTGCTGTCTGTTGGTGGGGTACAATAGTCAGTTTGGAATCCAACGCAAATGATGCACATTCCACCCTATACCTTCATTCATACTCACAGAGTAATATGTTAGCCTTTAATCCAAAAGTAAACGGGACTCTGTGAGGCTGAGATGAGGGTGTTCACCAACCCATTGGATGTGCTCTCAGGGCTCCCTCAGTATTAAAATCACATTCTATCACCTTTCTCTGTTGATATGCTTGTCTGAGTGCAAGCTGTGCCCTATAGCTACAAAAGTAATAAGCAAAATCATTGATTTTATAGCTTCTTCCTACAACAGGCTTTAAGTTCTGCAGTTGTGTGATCATGGTGGCTTGAAGCCTCAGGAGAGAGATGGACAGGCATTATCAATCACACCCCCAAAGAAAGGGAAGAGGACCTAGGGTGCAGAGCTGTGACTTCTCCAAGAATTCCTTCCTATCAGTTCATTGCTTCTGCTTTCTCCAGACTGACTCATCTCAAGAATGAGAACGTCTCAACACATTGACATTCTTATGTTTTTGTCTCTTGTCCATAATTCTTCCCACTGGCAGAATCAAGGGGCAGAGTGGAATTTCTAAAGTTGAACCATCCTAGTTTCAGGTTTTTGCCTTAGACTCTCTAAATAAAGCAGAGAAAGCACCCCCCCCCTTTCAACAGAAATAGCCATTCTCTATTCATTTGTTTATTCACTGACAATACATTCGCTGAGTTCCTACTATATAGCTGGCACTTTGCAAGGTACCATTAATATTGTAATGCATATGACAGAAGCGCTGTGCCTCCTTTTATGGAATATGTCCAGGTAATGGGGGAGCTAGCCCTTGGCAAAATAAATAAATGGATAACACAGTGACTGCTCATAGAGTTCTGCTACTAAAGGCCTCGCACGTAGAATCCTTTACTCTGTAGATCCCCACAACTTGGTGAAGCATAGCTGATACTGTCCTATTCCAGCCAAATTGTCAGAAGTCATAGAGTTCTAAAGTATTGGAGCCTGGATCCTGTTTCCATGGCTTACCTTCCTATGATCGGTGCTCAGAAGAAAGTCACTGGGCACCCAGGGAGGCTGCCATCAATTCAGTTTTGACACTTTCCCAGAAAACCAGAAACCTGCAGCCCAAATCATGACAGCCAGTTCTGTACAGGCTGCATGTTGCATCTCATCACCATGGTAATGAGATGCATTTCTCACTAACCTCTCCCTAGACCTCCCCAGATCTCCCATCCCCAGGGGAGCTCCCTGAAGATCATTTATGAAAATCAGCAGTAAGCACCAGTGGCCTTTTGAAACCTCTCAGTGAGTGTTTAATGCAGTAATTGTTTACTCTGATTTGTAATGAGAGAGAATAACGTGGTGATGTTAGTGACTGATTAATTTTCCTGCATGTATTCCAGAGCAGAAGGCACCTTGAAGAGCGAGACTCATTTTCTCCCCCTGCAGATTACCCTGTGTTGATTCATGCAGCCACACTGTACCCCGCCAGCACACCTCAGATCACAGCTTGCCTTGGATTTGCATAATGTGAAATTACTTAGCTAAATTATTATCACATGTAGGATCTGTGATCACTTTCTTACCTCCGAACTGGTGAAAATATTGCCATGGAACCACTCATATAAAGGAAAAAGTCCATGGGTTGCTGGTTCATTCAGAGGATCTACAGTTTTATGTCTCCCCTTTACAATAGACACACCAAAAGCAGCTAGTATTTACGGGGCTCAGAGTGGCCATTTTGAAATCACTAAAAAGGAATATAAAAACTGAACAGATGTAGCAGGTCATGGGATAAATAAGACAATGAGGCTTCTATGAAATCAAGCTAGTGTGTTCGGGGAAAGAGGAATTTCTCAGATGTGTGTGCGTGTCTTCCTTCTTGGAAATGGCTTGTTTACACCAATTGGGCTTTTGTTACAGGGCAGCATGTGTGCTGCTGGGGAACTGAGGCCTTGTAAATTGGCCCTTACCAGCTGCTTTGTCTTGTCTTCTAAATTGCTTGAAAACCTATTAAGATATATGACCCACATAAAAGTAGGACCAGAAGATTTCTGTATCATGGCCCCTGGGGATCAGATTTTACTTTATCGCCCATTAATGCAGAAGGGATTTCATCAGTCAGCTTACACTTCTTGCACCTCCAGGGGTTATAAAAAATCCCAAAGATTAGCCTCTCTAGGATATTAGCGATGATGTGAATACCTAGACAAGCTGGTTGACAGACAGATATGCAGGGATTTAAGGGATAGATGCAGCGCGGGTCATGGGGTAGAGATACACTATGTTTGTGGAGACTTGGTTGGCAAGAAAGGGCCTCAGAATATTAGACAGCTAGCCCCATAATTAAAAAGATATGAACAGATCTTTGTTGCTAGCTTTCTAATGAAGTGGCTGGTCCTTTGTTTTTCTTACAAAGAAGAAAGACAGCCTCGCATCCTCTGCATATCTCGTTCAAGGTATCTTTGCTTCCATTCTTGGCTTCTGTAGCCTGGATCATGCTGCTGTCATAGCTCTTAACCAAGTTCACACGTTGTGTGCTCAGAATGAACCACAATGCCGTCAGGTGTCACATGATGAAAGGAAGCTAAGCCTTGTCGTATCTCTTCAGGCGGGAGAAAGGAGCTTTCAACTATGAGCCTGTGTTTATTATTATTATTATTATTATTAATTTGTTTATTTTAGAGAAAGAGCACGTGAGCGGGCCAGAAGGGTGGAGGGAGAGAATGAGACAGAGAATCTTAAGCAGGCTCCATGTTCAGCATGTGGAGCCCTATGCGGGACTGGATCCCACAAACCTGGGATCATGACCTGAGCCGAAATCAAGAGTCAGATGCTCCACAGACTGAGCCACCCAGGTGCCCCTGAGCTAGTGCATTAATTAACAAAACCAAATGGCATAAACTACGGGCCTGCTGAAAACATGTTTTGTTTGGCTTGCACTGCATTTTAAAACTATTAAATTTCCAGTTTATATAAACTGGGAGACTCCACCAAAAATAACTGGTTTTGTAAGTGCTCTCGATAGTAGTCTTCACTGTTCCCTGGAATTATACCCAGTCCTGCTTCATTCTTTTATGTTACTTCCTGGCACCAGTGAACATTTCAGTCTTTTATAGCAGAATGTGCCAACTACATGGTTCTGGCTTTTTCTCGGTGATCATGCCTGAAAACTGTTGATGGATCCATCAGTCCTCTATTTCACTCTTTCCTGCCTCATGAGGACCACCCTCACTCTAATCCCCAGGCTTCCCTGTGCCTCAGTATCCCAATTTCTGCTGCCTTCCTGGTCTCCCCCTTTTTTTCTCCCAAGAATGCCCCAAGGAGTTAATAGAAAGGGTTTGTAAGATGCTCTAAGCTCTCAGGGACAAATGCACCACTCAGGCCAAACACATTGTGTTGTTTCTGTTTGTATGGTTGGTTTTCATCTCGCCTCTGAGCGCTGGTCTGGAGCTTCCCCCTGCTTTGGTTCTGTTGTCTGCTCTGGGATCAGAGGAGATGCAAAGCACCATGGCTCCCTCCACCTCTTTTTTCCCTGTCGCACAAGATTGGCAGCCCTGTCTCTGCAGCCTTGCATTTATTAGTCTGGAGATGACTGCCCTCCGTTTATCTGTGACTGGGCTTTGCTTAAAGAGGGTGGCTTCCTGCCAAAATGAGATGCATGCCTAATGAACTTGAATGCTCAGAAGCCCGGGTCTCACACAATCCCTCCACGTTAGCCTGCAGCCACTGGAAAAAATGGAGAAGATTCCAGAAGGTTAATATTGATTGAGTTACCCTCTTGAATTAATTTTCCATGCACATAACTCCACTCACAGAATTGCAAATTCTTATTTCCCAAAAACTGTGAGTTAGGAATTGAGCTGGGCGCTTGTTAATCTCACCTTTCCTAGTAGAATTACAGTTTTTGTTTCTTGTTCTCCTTTCTTTTTTTTCCCCTACGAGAAAAAGGCAAGCATGAGTGTGTGTGGAAAGCTGTGGGGGAGAGTGTTACGTTCATTTATGATCTTGAAGCAATTCTTCTTTTGTAAGGAGGGAAATGAAGCTATTTTGAGTTTTTAATCTGGAAGTGAATGCGGGGTTCAGAGTCCACAGTTGTGCCTGTATCAGAGTAGGAAATTGGAAGAACAGAGAAATAATGACTGCATAGAATTCTGAGCTCCCCTTGGCTTCTCAATCCCATGGAAGATTAGGTGGTAGGTGCAGAATGAATCCCAAGATTGAGTGATTTCAGGCTGTGTGATACCATGTTATGGGCTTTGTGGAAACACAACTGATGGTTTGCAAAATATAGTGGCTGCTAAACCCAAGCCATCTGAAAGATGACAGATCACAGCCTGTCCAGTGGTGACCCTGAAACGACAAAGCCAGAGCAGCCACCGGCCCCATTGTTAACTCTTTGATTTACATGTGGGAGGCTTTGGCTCATCTCATTGGCAATAAAGTCGTGATAATGTGGTCCCTGACCTCACCGGCACACCCAATAAGCCCTCTTTCCCCCAGTGCATTAGCCACACACCAGGAGGAAAATTAGTGCACTGAAGCAGAGATTTGCCAAATGTGTTCCCTGGGGAGTAGAAAGAGTTAATGCAATTTTCCAACCTGCCTAATTTACTCCAAGAGGGTATTATGTCCTCTGAGAGAATTGTAGTCAATGTGTGCAGGCAGAGAAAGGGGGAGAGGGGAGCAAATTTAGGGAAAATACATAAATGATTCCCACCCCTTTCCCAGTATCACATTACAATGTATTTGCATATAACTTTTCTTAGCCTACAAGTGCTTTGACATTCCAACAGTCTTTCAAAATAGATGGATTTTTTTTCCTTTCTATTTGCAACTGTCTGTGGGGTATAGAAGGAAGAGTCCAGAGAATCAGCACACCCTGGTTTCAGTCTTAGCTATGCTGCGATCTTGCTGTCCCTGAGCTGGTCACTTCTCAGCTTTTTCAACTGTAATATAAATAGTCTGAGTCAGATGTTTTCTAGGTGTCATTATGCTTTATGATTTAGTGGTGTAGACGTTTGTAAATATTAATGCTTGGAGCACCTCTTTATCACAACATTTTTAAAATGCATGTAGCATCTTTTCTCCTCATTACTCAAGGCACTACCTAAAACAAATTTATGCGTTCCTCCCTCATGGAGTACTTGAGAACAAATGAAGCCGGTGAGGCTGCCTGGTCACGGTTAGCACCGGCTCACACAGCATAATTGTGACCACCTCTAACTGCAACCACATTTGAACTCTGAGAAAGGTCTGTGGATCACAGACCTGGGCACTCTTGACTTCTGACACTTTTCATCTCCCACCCTATTCTGATTAGTGACCTCAGTGCCCGTCAGAAATCCTTGGAACTTAAATATCTGCAGGCAGACAGGTAGAATCTTTGAAGGTGGACTATAAATTTTTTTAAGGGGGTGGTGTTGGCTTTAATCGTAGCACCCAAAGCTTTCTCTCAAAAGATTCCTCAAGGATTTCCAGTTTTGTGAGTGAGAGCACGATAAAGCAAGGACCAAATAAAGAGAAATTTATTTATTTTGTTTTTCAAAAAATGAGTAAGTTTCTGCAAATTTTATTCTGAGTCCAGTTTCCTGTAGTTGATCCTTAAAATTCACTCTGATATAGTAGCCATAAGCCACATATGGGCGTTTAAATTTGGGTGAATTAAATTTATATAAAATTTAAAATCAAAGTTCTCAGTCATACAGTGCTCAATAGTCTCATGTGCCGAGTGGCTACCATATGAGACAGTGCAGATAGATAACATTCCCAAATCCCAGAAAGTTATAGACAGTTCTGAAAGAAAGTGGATGAATGTATAAACCTTGAGGAGCTTTTTGTTACGGTTTTGTTTTTATTTTTCCCATTTAATCACCATTCATTCAAAATATATTAGTTTAAAGGCAGTGTTCTAGATGTCAAAAAAAAAAATCATCCACCTTCTGAATATTTATTGTAGATTACATGCAATGCAAAGTCCTTCCCAATACATTGCCGGGATTTAACCACTTTGAGGTATGTACAATGTATCTATTGCACACAAGAGAAATCTGAGGCCCAGGGTCACACAGTTGGCAGGTGCAGAGCCTGGATGCATAAACCATCTTTCAGATTCCAAATCCTATGTTAACCTGAGATAAAAATGGTTTCGGGAATATTACTATAAAAAATTAACTTTCTGGACTAAATCAGCAACAGCAGCAACTTTTGGTAGAAGTGATCAAGCTTTTTCTTTCTTTCTTTTTTTTTTTTATCATTTTGGAAAAGATTTTCTTTTATACCAAGAATCTAGGATTTTAGTGTACGGATCACTTCCAAGTCACATTAAGACAGAGCAGGAGAAAAAGCTACAAAGAAAGAAAACAAAAGACAAGCATACATTAGTAACTCAAACGTTTGTATTTTAGTTGTGCGTTTGTAATCGTCTTGTTTGGAGCTTCTGTAGACTCCTTCCTAGTCTCCCTGGGCCGCCAGCATCCATCCAGGCCTCCCAGGTAGAAATAAATGGTAGGTACTTGATATGCGGTGCCTTCTTTCCCTGTGAAGCAATTCAGCTGAGAAGCGAAGAATTGCACTTCAGACTTTATACATTTTATCCCTTGGCAACCCACTGCAGTGATATTACAAACATTGAGGCTGTTAGGCTAATGGGAGTAAATATTGTAAAAGCTGTGAAAGACGCTGTAAAATATTCACTCATTCGTGGAAGAACGATTTACTGAGCACCCGCCCCGTGTTAGGCCTTGTGCTATAGACAAGCTCTAAAAAAAAAAGAAAAAAAAAGAAAAAAAAAAAAAAGACACCATGAAAATCTAACCCCTTCACTGGAGGAGCTCACAGTTAAGTATCTGACATGGCCTGTTATATCAGTAACTATAAAATAGTACGGTCGCTAGTGTTGGTAAATGTTTAACCAGATCTTTGAGAAAAGATCTTTGTATCAGGTGCATTTCCCATGGTGCAGTACCACGACCAATATTAAATTGCCAACATGATGTCATAGAATCTAGAGTTGGGAAAAGAGCGGTTATTGTAAGCAGGACTGGTGAGCCCCAGCTTACCCTATATTGTGTATATTGCATTGTATTATATTGTTATATTTATACATTATAGCGTACTGTGGATGATGTCATGTTAGTGCTCTGATTAGAATAAGCAGGTCTCCTGAACAGCATTTTTAAGGATGAAGTAACCGAGCTCTAGGGAGGTTAACCATTGCAGGAGGTCCTGAGCTTGTTAATGGTAGAGCAGAGATTAGAAATGAGGCCGTTTATCTTCTTTTTTTATGTTTATTTCTTCATTTTGAGAGAGTACATGCATGCATATATAAATATATGTATGTAAGATATGTAAAATATGATAAACCCAAAGTAATCTAAAATCATATAAGATAATGCCATGTTAAGGTGATAAAAGCTATTAGTTAAAAGTTTAGGTTTTAGGGCACTTGGGTGGCTCAGTCAGTTAAGCGTCTGACTTTGACACAGGCCATGATCTCATGGTTCGTGAGTTTGAGCCCCGCATTGGGCTGTGTGCTCACAGCTCAGAGCCTGGAAACTGCATCAGATTCTGTCTCCCTTTTCTCTGCTCTTCCTCCCACTTGTGCTCTCTCTCTCTCAAAAATAAATACACATTAAAAAAATTAAAACAAAAAATTTAGGTTTTAAGACAGGACCAATGTGACCTTAAATTTCAGCTTAACTACTCATTAGCTGTGTGGTTTTAGTAACTTACTTCGTCCCCGTATGCTTCAGTATTCTTACCTATTTAATGGGAGAAATGCTCGTACGTATTGCATAGAGCTGTTGTGATTTTCCTCACAGAACTCTCTAGTCCCTGATTCATAGAAGGTCCTTAGTAAGTTTTGACTTCATGCATGAGGGAGTGATTAGCAGCATCACTGTGTAGGAACTAAATGGTCCTACGGACCTCGAGAAAGGAGAGGTTAAAGTCACTGTAAATCAGCCGAGGCAGCACAAGAAGATGAAGTATTTGAAATGGAGCTTGCAGCCTTGGTAGAATCTTGCCAGGCACTTAAAGGAAAGCAGCTCACCCCGGATGGGTGCCGGGGCAGGAGCAAGTCTGTTTGTGGTGGGGGTGGTTCTGTCTGATGATTCCTGTGCTTTGAGCTCAAATGCCTTCCTTCCCCTCAGACAGCTAGGGGCTGCCACACTTCTGCTTCTGCTGTTGCCCCGGGAGCGCCAGCCTCCTCATGACCTGCTGGGCCACTCAGGATGACAGCCACATAGTGCTAATCCTTCCTGAGGACTTTGTGACTACTTTTACGAATAGCTTGCACTTTTTTTGCCAGTAGCCTTTGTTTACTGAAGCCCCAGAAACTGGCGAGGGAGACGTATTAATGATGAGGGGCTCGTTTCTATTGTATTTTACCGAAATTCCATTTCAGCTGCACAAATGCCAGATGCCCGCCAGTGAAACATAATTTCTTGAAGTACCACATATTAAAGGACGTCATATTTCATCTTGCGATGCCCATGGTTTATCCAAACAAAGGAAATGGGTTGTTACCAAGGAAAGCATAACTCAAAATTCTAATTATGACTGTTAAATCACATGTGAAATTACTTTTAATAATTAAAAATGGCTCTTGCCAGTCTACAGTCCTAGCCTGATATTACGTCTGGTGCCATTTTAAGGAAAGCTAATAATCCCTAGGAAATCCTGATGACCTTAATTGTCTTCATATCCACCCTTCAGTGACCTTTATCGCTTAGATGAGGAAAATCTAAAATAAATGATACTAATATATCTCATGTGCAACTGCATCAGGTTCATTTGTTTTATGCATTTGTTATGTTTCCATGGCACTGTTTCCTCTGAAGAGTTGAACACACTTTGTAAAGAATACTTATTCGGTTTCTTAAATTCACATTTGAAAGCAGAGAGAGGAAAATGTCAATGAGGAAATCATCATTTGGGGAAGAAGTGAAAATAATACAAGGAAAAGAAACTGAAGAGACATGGAGATAAAGAAGAGAGTCAGTCCGTTATTATAAACTCCACTGGCCGAAGGCAACTGTTGTGTAAAAACGCATAAGAGAGCAGCAAAAGCTGTTTCCAGAAGCAACAAATTAAGCATTTGTGTAATAATTCCTTTTGCAAAAGATTCTAAGGTCCTAAGAGAGCCTGGAGATAGCATCCAGGCCAGACTACCTCTTGGATATTAGTCATAGTAGCCAGATTTTACATCTGTATCTCCTCTCTAGGAATATCCTTAGGGTCAAACCCATAACTGGTTCTCTAGGGATTGCACATGAAGTGTAGCCATCACAAATTTCTTCTCATACTTCAGGTGTTCGGTGTCACTTCCATCATGGTCTACATTTCTGTCATTTTTCATTAACACTGCAGAAGCTGCTTTTCTATTTATTCATGTAATTAGTCATTCATGTATTCATTCAACACACATTTCCTGGGTGTATATTGTGTACTTGAACTGTATTTGTTTGCTTGCTTTTTAAATGTTTGTTTTTGAGAGACAGAGCACAAGTAGGGTAGAGGCAGAGAGAGAGGGGCACAGAGGATCTAAAGCAGGCTCTGCACTGACAGCAGCAAGCCTGATGTCAGGCTCAAACTCACAAACTATGAGATCATGACCTAGCCGAAGTTGGAGGCTCAAATGACTGAGCCACCCAGGTGCCCCTGTATTTGCTTTTATGTTTTAAGCTGCTAAGTGTGAGAGTTACTTGGTACGCAGCAGCAGATAGCTAATACATCCCTGTTCTTGAGAAAGAACCTCTCACGTAGTAGACAATCAAAATTTGTTGGATATATTAACAGATGGAAGGGTGGTTGAAGAAAACCCCTTAATTTCATTTAAAGCCATTGACAATGAAAAGTAGCTACAGTTTCACTTCAAGATTCAAAATAGAGCCAATTACTAAAAAAATTACTTTACAAAATATGGCCACCATGAAATTGATATCACATACATGAATACCTAATACAGGCTATGCCTTCTTTCCTATGTAAGTCCCAAGTTTCTTTGGCTTAGCAAAGGCAATGAGCAGGAGAGCGTTTGTCTAATTCTCTTTCGAAGATCTTTAACTTCTATTTGCAGGTGTTTTTGCTCTCTAATCTTTGTCTCTGTTGTTTCCCCAGCCTTTGTCACGATAACAGATGTACTTTTTGTATTCTTTCAAACCCAGTCATTTTGGTTAAGAAGGGAAAAGATTTAAATCAAATTGAGGTTCATTTGTGGTACTCTCCACGGACATTTATAACTGACAACTGAATGCATCAGCTGCTTTAAATAGCCTGACTCTGTAGTCATTCATAACAAAAACAAAGGGGCTGACTGAGGAACAGTTCTCTGGAGTTGGAGGAAGGTTGGGAATACTTTAGATTTCCAATTTAAAGTTTCACAGAAATCTCTGAAACATTTGTATTATACATCCTGGTTCAAATGTCACAGCTGAGGGCAACATCTTTTGACCCAACTGGTTGAATCTGACTTCTTTTCAATATGTTTTTCCTCTCTGAACATCATTGATAACACTGCAGACATTTGCTTCTGTCTCCTGAGGGTTTATTTTTATTAGCAGTGATAAGTAGCCTCCATTTTATCTGCATGAATTTTATGAAAGGCAAAGACACAAGAAGCCTTGTTTCCAGTTTGTTTAATGTAGAAAGAATTTACTTATTCTTTGTAACCACGTGGCCTTTAGCTGCCCATTTGAAATGGAGAGACACTTTGAACAGTGTACGTTATTCTGTTTTAATGATATTTTAGACTCATAATTCTCATTTTTGTGCAGATAAAACAGGGCATCAGTAAGAGCAGCACAATTGTGATATCTTGCAGTGTTAAATTCTCTGAGCAGGAAATGTTTAAGCCTCAGTAGTTTTTGACCATGAATTCACATTTCGAAAGAAAATACATTTTGGGTTAGGAAAACAGCAGGTGCAAAGGGAGTTGTAACTATCTCTTTTAACTAGGAAGAAAAATAAAATGGGCAGCAACAGACTTGTTCATCTTCTGTGCTTCTATTCTTAATGATAATTATATGACCAAGTGATACACATTAGCTGTGGCAGTTGGGGCCTCAAATTTTATAGCAGCATTGGCATCATCCCACAAATAGAAAGCAGAACTGGAAAAAAAGGAGGCATTAGATTTATTTATCATTGATGAGATGTAGCAATGTGAGATGAGCATTCTGCAAGGTACAGTGGTGTTAAATTCTGTCAAGCACAGGGTTTCTTAATAGCAGCAGTATTGACATTTTGGGCTGGATGATTTTTTGTGCTGGGAACCTGTCCTGTCCAATGTCGGATGTATGTGTAGCAGTATCTCTGGCCTCTACCCACTAGACACCAGTGGCGTCACCCCAGTCCTGACAGTCAAAACTGTGTCTCGTCCTTGCCAGGTGTCCTCTGGTGGGCAAATGAGCCCTTGCTCCCTGCCCTGAAAACCACTACTTCCGAGAATCATGAGTAAAAATGCAAGATACAGACAACTTAAGACCTACACTGTTTCTACCAGAATTATCCCTATGAAAGGGCAGCCAGTAGCATGACCAGGTAGAAGCAGAGACTCACACAGCTGGGAGAGGCTTTGGGCGATCTGTAAACCCTGTTTATTGAATGAATTGGACCCTGTGAACTTGGGAGGGTGTTTAGCTCCACACCACACTGCTGGTTTGGGACAGGCCTGAAACTTGATGTTTTCATACTTGCATATTGTCTTTTCCTCCTATCTGAACCTAACAGCCTCTATAAAGCTTGGATTTTAATCTTAATTTGGGGCTTGCATCTTAATGAACTGGGTTTGCATTGTCTTAACCCATGGGAATGACCAATGGTGCAGTAAAGATAAAATATCACTCGTACCTGAAGAATTGTCTACCCCTTCACTGGAGTAAATAATGAGGGATCTTCTGTTTAATTTTGTGTTTTCTGTGTTAAATCATTCCTATAGCTATGTTAATGATGTACATTTAAAGACTAAAACTTTGAAGTGCAGCCTATTCAATAGGAATATACAGAAGACAGCCTTATTGCCTGGGTTCAAATTTCAGCTCAATGACTCGCTCTGTATGTGCCCATGGACCAATTAGATAACTTCTCTAAGCATGAATTTTTATATTTGGGCAGGGGATGGCGAGGAGAATAATTGAACCTAACTCAAAAGGTTGACATGGAAACGAAAAGCAATGACAACATGTAAAGTAATTGAGCATATCTTCTAATATACAGAAAACACTGCTTAAACAGAAGGGCTGTTATTGTTGCTGTTGATAGTAGTACTCATGTTAAATCAAATGATTTCCGGGTTGCTTAGGTGGCTCAGTTGGTTAAGCGTCCGACTTCGGCTCAGGTCATGGTCTTGCCGTTCCTGAGCTCGAGCCCCATGTCAGGCTCTGTGCTGACAGATCAGAGCCTGAAGCCTGCATTGAGTTCTGTCTCTCTCTCTCTCTCTCTGCTCTCGCCCCACTTGCACACTCTCTCTCTTGTCGGAGACCAGCTCCGGTTGGGTGTCCAGGGATCCCTGAAGGATGGACGGTGTCAGTCAATACCCGCAGCCTCATTTCCCAAATGAGCCAGTAGTAGCAGGAGATACCAGTTTTCATTTCTCATGGCAGGAGCTGTGCAAATGCTACCATTTCCTCGCTGTGACTGTCATCCAGTGAGGCCCGTGCAGCTCCCAGCACTCTCTCTCTCTCAAAAATAAATAAACATTTAAAAAAACTAAAAAAAATAAAAAATAAAATAGAGAAAATGATTTCCAAATGAGCTAACTGTGGGTGGAGAGACGTGAGTACTATTCTTTGTAAAGCACATCAGAAAGACTAATTGAGATATAAAGTTGTGTAAGTTAGTAGAGAGAGTGCTCAATTATGGCTAGGGCTGAGAAAAACTGTGGAAATGTCCAAGAAAGCCTATTCTGAGGAAAGGGTTTTAGGATACAAGACATGTTCAGAATTATCACACATTAAAATAGACGGAATTTTAGAAGTTAGTTTTAATTTGATGCTGAAATAAGACAAGTTAACATAAGTCTGAATGTTTGAATGTGATTTGTACTTTTTAAAATTTTATCTATTGAATGACTCCTGTATGCTAGGCATTCATTCTCCTCTCCACGGCTCAGTCTTCACCAAGTTAAGTTAGTAATGAGACTCAAACACAATGTAAATTGCCTATTATCTTTGCACTCATCATTTCAATAATCAAGAGACTCTGGACTATTAATGAAATATAATAAAGGATTGCAACATGAATTGAGGTTGGAAAAGAGATGGGAAAATGTCATGCCTTCTCTGTGAGTGCTTTGAAATGAAAACGTGAATCGTATACACTTTGAAATAATTTCAGAAGTTTCTTGTTACCTCAGACCATTTCTGATCATTAAAAAAGACAATATTGTTGGTTCCACTTAGTCTGTTGGCACTGTGTTTGAGGGGATATCTAGGCATGTGATTTGGTTGCCTTACTTATTAGGTTTTATCGATATCCAAAAACTTTTTGTTTGTTTGTTTGTTTCATGTTTTATTTATTTCTAGGAGAGAGAGACAGAGACAGCGTGAGCAGGGGAGGGTCAGAGAGAGAGGGAGTCACAGACTAAAACAGGCTCCAGGCTCTGAGCTGGCAGTCAGCACAGAGCCCGACGCGGGGCTCGAACCCACAAACCGCGAGATCATGACCTAAGCGAAAGTCGGACGCTTAACCGACTAAGCCACCCAGGCGCCCCGGTAAAACTTTGTTTTTGTGTGTAAAATAGATACCTGGTGTTTTTATTTTGGCTCCTCAACTGGTCTTAAAGATGCCTTGACACTGTATTATAAGAACCTAAAATACTTCACTGCCCGTATATACAACAATGAGCAACACATGTAATATTATTTTCAATCAAAAAATGTAATGTTTATTTTTGGGAGAGATAGGCAGAGTGTGAGCGGAGAAAGGGCAGAGAGAGAGAGGGAGACAGAATCTGAAGCAGGCTCCAGGCTCTGACCTGTTGACACAGAGCCCGACGTGGGGCTCGAAATCACAACCACAAGATCATGACTTGAGCCAAAGTCAGACGCTTAACAGACTAAGCCATCCTGGTGCCGCTGTTTTTAATTAAAAAAAAAAAAAAAAAGGAAAAAATGGTATATTTACCATGATATTGAATGAGCAACAAGTGAACTCCTGCTGTTCACTAAGCAAAATGCCCTGCTTCTCTGCATAATAATAGCAAATCCTCATCGTCGTCTGGTTGCTCATTGTCCAGATCATTTCTCATGTGGAAACAAATTAATTCATGCCCCCCTTTAAAGGAGACAGTAGAAGGGAATAAAAATAGCACCGGATTGAAGTTAAAGGAGCCTAATTTAACCCACTTACTGGCTGTGTGAACTTGGATAAGACAGGCTTTGAGTGTATAAAATGGAGTTAAAACTATCTATCCTGTCTCCCTCTGAGAGTCACGTTGGTAATCAAATGAGATAACATACGGGGACTACATTGTAAAATTAGCAGCGCGATGCGAAGGTGAAGCATTACCAGGAGGGACGAGGGACGTCTACACTGTGCCTGTCACCAGGGCTTGGGCGTGTCTGAGCATGACTCCTGAATGATGGAGCGGTTCTCCCGGGAGTCGGTTTGCCCCAGACCTGGCGCCTGCTTGAATACAAGTCATAATGAGAGAAGCCTGGGGCAGCCGTGACGCTCTGGAGCCAGTTTAAAAAACAAAAGCAACACCAAAACAAAAATATCAACCAAAAAACAGTTTTGCTCACTTGAGAAAGCAAATGAGTGTGAAACCAGTGAGGGAGCTGTCCTTAGATTTCACTTCTGGCTCCACTTCTTTGACCTCTTGTATGAGTCACATGGAAGGAGGGTAGGGAGGCTCTAAGGAACAACGAATAGATCCTACAGGATATTTGGAGAAGCAGCAGCTCTCGGAATCAGTTTATATGGAGTGAAACTCTTCAAGGAGGAAGAGGCATTCTTCCCACTGCTGTGAACAGAACATCATTCACCTTTGACAACTCACATGCTACAATTCATCATTGAATTGTAAATGGCAAATACTTGGCATTGCAGACATTCCAAGGTCATTACTAAACAGTGGTGAGCAAGTGTGCACAGCTCTGGCAGCCACCACACCTAGGTGATGTAGCACGGTTTGCATTTCCAAGGGGTTGCCTAGCTCCCAGTAACTTCCCTTTATGTAGCCCTGGCACCCATGTCTGGGCTGTCAGTGGCCATGTCTCCACTATATGAGCCTCTTCCTTCTGTTCTGTTATCTAGGTTTGATAACTGATTCAGGCAGACAGTAAAATTTGCCTTTAAAATTTGATCTAATTTAAAATATTGAATGGGAGGGGGGCACCTGGGTGGCTCAGTGGGGTAAGCTTCTAACTCTTCATTTTGGCTCAGTCATGGTCTCACAATTCGTGAGTTGAAGCCCCGGTTCAGACTCTGCATTGATAGCACAGAGTCTGCTTAGGATTCTCTCTCTCTTTCTCTCTCTCTTTCTGCCCCTCCCCAATTCATGAGTATGCACACACTCTCTCTTTCTCAAAACAAATAAACTTTAAAAATATATATATATAAAATATTGGATGAAGAGACAGATTGAAAGTAACCAAAGTTTCCTCACCTGATTATGCCTGTTCTAGAGTGAGTCCAGAGACTTGGCCCTGAAATTCTCTGGATATGTTTCAGTTCTTGCTCTTACTGAAGATGCTTTGCCTGATAATTCTTTTGATTCCCAATATAATGTTAGTATTCTTTTAATAGATTCCACTGAGAAAAACTAAATTCTTTTTTTTTTAATTTTTTATGTTTATTTATTTTTGAGAGACAGAGAGAGAGACACACACAGAACTCAAAGCAGGCTATGTGCCTGCTCAGCTCAGAGCCTGACACAGGACTCGAACTCATGGACCATGAGATCATGACCTGAGCCATAGTTGGACACTTAACTGACTGAGACACCCAGAGAAGAACTGCTTTCTGTTTCAAACCAAATGAAATTTAACAAATAATTGAGGAAAGAGGATTTTAGAGGCGATTGGGTTTAGACTTTAACAAGCAAGGAGAAAAGCTAGTGTAATATGAGTTATTTGGTCAAACATTATTCTTGATGCTTTTGTGACGGTACTTTTTGGATGAGATTGACATTTGAAACGGTGATCATTGAGTAAAGCAGACTGCCCTCCCTAATGGGAGTGGGCCTTGTCTCTTCAGGTGAAGGCCAGGAAAGAACAAAGAATGACATCCTCGAGCAAACAGGAATTCTGCTAGCAGAACGATTTCGGACCTGCACTGCAACTCTTCCCCAGGTCTCTAACTGCCCACCTACTCTTCAGACTTTGAACTTGGAACCCCATAATTGCATAAACCAATTCCTTAAAATAACTGTCTTTATACACATCTTGTTGGTTCTGTTTCTTTGGAGAACCTTGACTAATATACACACTGTTACCTCACTATGTGGCATAGATATCAAGCCCCTTTGAGTTAACAGTTCTGTCTTATGGCCGTAAGGTAGGTAAGGATCAGCTGATGACAAAGAAGTAAGAATATTAAAAAATAAATTAGAAATTAAAAAAAATCCTCAACCTCTCTTATCTTTACAGGAGACTTTATTTATGAATTCTTTATTAATGAGTCTATGCCTATATTAGTTTTTTACTTTTGCTATAACTAATTACCACAAATTTATTGGTTTTAAACAACACAAATGTATTATCTTGCTGCTCTAGAGGGCAGAAATCTAGAATGAGTTGTCAAGGCTGTGTTTCTTCTGGAAGCTCTGGGGGAAAATATGTTTCCTTGTCTTTATAGCTTCTGAAGGCTCCCTGGATCCCTTGGTTCATGGCTTCTTTCTGGAATCACTCCAGCTTCACCTCTGTCATCAGGTCTCCTTCTTCGATTCTGACACCTGCTTCTTACACAGACCCTGTGATTACTTTGGATTCACACAGATAATCCAGACCAGTCTCCTCAGCTCAAAGTCTTTAATTTCAACATAACTTGCAAAGTTCCTTGTGGCATGTAAGGTAACATAATCACAGGTACTGGGGATTGGGACATGGTCATTTTTGGCAGGGGTATTATTTTGCTTTCCAAAGACCTACACATAGGAATGTGGTCCTATAAGAATGTTATGGTTCAGGGGCGCCTGGGTGGCTTAGTCGGTTAAGCGTCCGACTTTCGCTTAGGTCATGATCTCGCGGTTCGTGGGTTCGAGCCCCGCGTCGGGCTCTGTGCTGACAGCCAGCTCGGAGCCTGGAGCCTGTTTCAGTCTGTGACTCCCTCTCTCTCTGAGCCTCCCCTGCTCACGCTGTCTCTCTCTCCTAGAAATAAATAAAAATATTAAAAAAAAAATCTAAAAAAAAAAAAAAAGAATGTTATGGTTCAGATAAAAGTTGAGAACAATTTTTCTGGAAGCCCAAAGAGAGGCAATTCACTGATATCTTTGCCAATATTGTCTTCAAATCCAAAATTCAAGAGCTTCTTGTCTCCAGACTCCAATCCAAGGACAGAAGATTTATCACCAAGAGCGTAAGAATGCTTACCCATTTCTGGGAATACATGCATAAACCTAAGCGATGGAATCCTTATTCATGTGGAAATTAAATTATTTGGAAAGGAGAGAAATAATAGACATACAACAAATTGGGATACATTTTGACAGTGGAACTGACTGCATTTGCTGGGAAATTAGACATGGGGAGCGGAAGAAGGGAGAAATCAAGACTCAAGCCCCCACTGAAGCACCTGCTGAGTAGATGACACAGCATAGGCACTGCAGAGACTGTGATGACGAGGTAGAGACCAGATCCTCCTTCAGTGATCAAAGTTTAGTAAAAGTGTGATCTTACAAGACTAAGAACACACATGGAAGTACTACTATATTGTTATACACCAGGAAGAACAAACCAACGGCCAGTACACATTTGTAAAGATGCTTAATCAGTGCTCACCAGAGAAATGTAAATTAGCTTCGTGACTTTTTCACAGAACTGGAAAAAAATTTAAAAAACTGGTAATAAAAATTAACAATGTGGTGAGGCTGCCTGAAAGACTATCTCAGTCATTAGTTGCATGAAAAACAGACATCAGACCTTAAACTGGCAGAGCTGTAGGGAAGCAAGTACTTCATTTTTGTTGGGAGGGTGGGGTTGGAAAAAAAATGTTTTCTCTTCAGGAAAAAAAAAGTGTTTTGGGGTGCCTGGATGGCTCAGTTGGTTAAACATCTGACTGGCTCAGGTCATGATCACATGGTTTGGGTGTTCAAGCCCCTAATCGGCCTCTCTGCTGACAGCTCAGACCTGGAGCCTACTTAGGATTCTGTGTCTCCCTCTCTCTCTGCCCCTCCCCCATTTGTGCTCTGTTTCTCAAAAAACAAATAAACATTTAAAAAATTTTAATGTTTCTGCATCTCTTAAAATTAAAAATGTGCCATTAGTGTGGCCCAGCAATGACACTTTTAAACATAAAGGGAAATTACAGAGGTGTACAAAGAAATAAGTTAAAAGGATCACTGCAGTATCATTTATAATAATGGGAAAAAATCAGAGGAAATTTAAATACCTCTTCACAAACTACTTGTTAAATGGATTATCCATATCCAAGTAACAAATATTCTTAATGAGAAATAGTAGGTAGATTTATATGCACTGGCATACACAAATGTTCAAAACACACTGGCAAGTGAAAATGTATTGCAAAGATTATGTACAGTATAATATAATTTATGTCTGAAACCTTTACAAACAAAACTAAATAATCCTTACGTACATATGTAAGTAGGAACGTAATTCTATTGGTGAAGGAGTCAGGGCATTCACTTTACCTGTATTGTTTTATTATTGTAAAGTGATATTGTATTAAGATAACATCTAATTAAACAATTAAAACAATGGCAAAAATAAAAAAGCTCAATAAATACAAGGACTTATTGTGATGTGTGGCTGTACATTTTCATCAAAGCTCTTTCCATTGGATAAGCCCCAAATTCTCTTGATCATTTAGTGCTTTTCATATTGACATGAAAATCAGATATTTTTCTCAGACAAAAGGCAGTAGAACACCTTTGAAATGCAAAGCAACATATAACAGTGAAATACTTAAGGATTTTATTCAACTGCAAGGTCAATATAAATCAACACTATGATAAGGCTTCCTGCAAAGCTATCCCTATCATTAACTGCATTAAAAGAGACATAGAATCTTGAACAAGGAGGAAAAAAAACCCAGCTCATCTCTTCTCTATGCTACTCACACTCTACCTGGAGTATTATGTCCAGGTGTCTATGCCACATTTGAAGCATGTGCAAAGAAAGAAAGCATAGCCATTAAAGGGTTTGAAAAGATGTCCTGTGGGGAATAGTAAAATGAATGGGGAATTATTTAACCAGGAAACAAAGATACTCAAATGACATATGACAGTTGACTTTAAGCATTATAATACTGCTACACAGAGGACAAAAAGAGCTCATCTGTTTTTATGCAATGTACAGAAAATGATAATTGCTATTGTACACATCAACATGTATATGTCTTCTCAACCTTGTGAGTTATTACTGTCCTATTTGACGGCAGTGGCAGAGAACAATAAAGTTCATGTTTCCCTTTTCTGTGGTGTTATTACTGAGAAGTGACTGCCAGCCGGGGATTACGATTCCTAGCCCTAGGTGAAATTAGACACAACCCTCTGATTGGGCTTTCCAGTCAATGGAATATTAGTGGGAGAATTGGAAGGCGGTTCTGTACTTCACTCACACACACACACACACACACACACACACACACACACACGGTGTTCTATGTGAATTCTTTTGTGTGCTCTCCCCCTTCTGGTTAGCTGTAATGAAGAGTTACTAAACAACCTTAGGAACTAATCATAATTATGATGGAGCCTCCATCAGCCCAGGTCCCTGAATGAACATGTGTAGAAGGGCTGCTCCACCAATTTGTTAACTCACTCTGTACAGTTATGTAGTAAAAATTCAACTTCTAATGAGTTTGAGTTATTTTACACATTGAATTCTATTGTTGTCTTTTTTTTCAATGTTTTATTTATTCTTGAGAGAGAGAGAGAAAAAGAGACAGAGCATGAGTGGGGAGGGGCAGAGTGAGAGAGGGACACAGAATCCGAAGCAGGCGCCAAGCTCTGAGCTGTCAGCATAGAGCCCAACATGGGGCTTGAACTTGCAAGCCATGAGATCCTGACCTGAGCTGAAATCAGACAATCAACCACCTGAGCCACCCAAGTGCCCCATATTGTTGAAGTATTTAGTCCAATTCAGTTCATTCAATGGACTCAGAAAGTGAAATTCAACAGATAAGTGTAGAGTCCAAAGCAAACTATCAAGTCATTCAATAAGACTTGAATCCAGGTCCACCTTGTTCTTAATCCAACTCTTTTTCTCTTGTACCATACTGACAGGTAACTGAACCAGAATGAATGTTATAAGCAGAAGAGACAGAGATCATAGCTCAAGATAGAAAACTTCTGTAACTGGCCTGTATTTTCATTTCCTCAAGAGGCAGTATGCACTCCATCTCAGGAGGTGTTCAAAAGAGAACATTAGAGAAAAAAATCAAACCATGGATAAGTGTCAGAGTTAGATGACTTAATGTTTTTTTACAACCTGAGATTCCATGATTCAGTGCACATTTCAAGCCCTCAAATGATATTTATTAGACAAACACTATGCACTCAGTAGCAATTTGGGAATCCTGTGATCTCCTTAACAATGTATAATGCGAATGCTAGGAACTGAGCCAGAAAGAAAAAGTGAGTAAGAACGTTAACTGGAACAAGTTCCAACAATTTTTTTTTTTCATTTGGAAAGGTTTGTAAGATTGAGGGTGATAAAGAAACTCATTAGGACATGTGAATAATTCTCTGAGCAAATAAAGTTTTTTGGATAATTTGTTGACAATAGAAGAGTGTACACAAATATAAGAACCATGCTTCAGATATTTGTCCTTCTTACTGGGATGAGGGTCATTTCCAAAAAGCCTTGAGTAAGGGGTAGATAGAACATTAGAGCAGATGTCTCTGGTTGATACTGGTGAGGTCGATACAGGGATGAGGGCTGTAGGAAGCAGATGATGATTTCAAGTTTGAGTAGCTTTATATTAATAATGTCAGCAGGTTCTTGTAACACCTATAGGTTTGGGTTTGAAGCAAATTCACTTGTGTGTACAGTTTTCCCATCCTCAGTAAAGCTGAACATGGCTGCTACTTCCTGTCTACCATTTTGTTCTCTGGAGGGGGAAAAAAAAAGGAGTGGAAGAGAATAGAAGAAAAAGCAAGGAGAGTATTCAAGTTAATATGAGATAAATGTGGCTGAAGTCCAGGTTACAACCCTAACTTTTTGTCCTTAACACCTTATTGTCATTTGTCTAGAGTGCCCCCCAAAAAGAGATAGATACAAAAAATAAGTTATTTATCTCAGTTCTTATTAAATAAAATTCAAACTGATTTGTTCATTCATCAAATACTTTTTAGTCCTCTACATGTTGTCAGACAGTGATCTAAGTACTAGGGTAGCAATAATAAACAGAAAAACAACAACAATCACTACCCTCATTGAGCTTCCATTCCAATAGAAGAGAGAGTCAATATACAAACAAAAGATATGTGATAGTGATAAGTGGAGATGAAGAGCTTGAATTGGGGCATCTTGGAGGAAATTTTAGTAAAGGTAGCCCTGAAATGCCTTAATGACACTGGGAATTTTGAGCAAATTGAGAAGGAAGTGAGGGAGTCAGCCAGATAGCTGGTTCAGGAAGCTAATTCCAAGTTAGAGGAGACAGGTGCCAAGGCCGTAAGCTGCCCCTGACATCAAAGAGCTGACATGGTTGGAATAGAAGGCAGTACAGAGAAAGAATGAGACAATGATACTAGACATATAACATGAGGCAGAGCAACGAGAACCTTGATACAACTCTTAGTCTGGTTGCAGTGAGAACTCTGGAGGAGCTTAAACAAAGAGTTGACAGAATCTGACTTACTTTAAAACATTTTTCAATGTTTATTTATTTACTTTTTTTAGAGGATAGAGAGAGAGCACAAGTTGGGGAGGGGCAGAGAGAAAGGGAGACACAGAATCCAAAACAGGCTCCAGGCTCTGAGCTGTCAGCACAGGGCCCCACGTGGGTTTCAAACCCACAAACCACAAGATCATGACCTGAGCCCAAGTTGACACTTCAGCGACTGAGTCACCCAGGTGCCCCCAGAATCTGACTTAACTTTTTAAGGAGATCACTCTGGCTACTATGTCAAACAAATTTGGCCAAGGTGGAGGCAAGAGATCAACTAGATCATTGCAAGAATCTAGGCATAGTGGTTTGATTCAGGATGGTGGATGTAGGACCAAGGAGAATGGGCTGAATTCTTAATTATGTTCTGAAATTAGAATTGAGAGCATTTGCTGATAGGCTGAATATGGAGTGTAAAACAAAGAGAAGAGTTCAGGAAAGTATCCAAGTTTGGGGCCTGAACTAAAAGAATAGATGTTGGTGGGGGTTGTTGGTGGCTCAGTTGGCTAAGCGACCAACTTTGGCTCAGGTCATGATTTCATGTTTCTTGTGTTTGAGCCCTGTGTCAGACTCTGTGCTGACAACTCAGAGCCTGGAGCCTGCTTCAGATTCTGTGTCTCCATCTCTCTCTGCTCCTCTCCTACTCTCACTCTGTCCCTCTCTCTCTCTCAAAAGTAAATAGACATTAAAAAGAATTTTTTAAAAAAAGGATAGATATAGGGGCACCTGGCTGGCTTATTTGGTTAAACATCTGACTCTTGATTTCAGCTCAGGTCATGATCTCATGGTATTTGATTAAGCCCCATGTCAGGGTCCATGCTAAGCATGGGGCCTGCTTGGGATTCTCTCTCTCTCTCTCTCTCTTCTCTTCTCTTTTCTCTCTCAATCTCTCTCTTTGCCTCTCCCTACCCCCCCACTCTCTCTCTCTCCAAAAAATAAAAGAATACATACTGACTATCATGAAAGGTCCTATAGGAAAAGAAGTTTTGATAGGGGAAAGGTAGCTTGAGAAGAAGAAATAATGAGCTCAGTTTTAGTTATATTAATATTCAGGTCACCTTTTAAGTATTCAAGTGGGGATGACAAATAGTGGGACATACAAATGCAGATTTCAGGTGAGACATTGTGAAGAAGGTAGAACTGAGGAGACATCAGAGATAAGTATTCAAAGGGATGTTACTGGGGGAAAGCACCTAGGAGTGAATATAGATTGCAAAGACAGAAAGATCCTAGGGTTGTACTCTGGACTGTTCCTACATGCCCAAAATGGAAATGAAGAAGAGCCAGTCTAAGAGACTGAGAATAAGTAATTAGACAGGTAGAAGGCAAGTTAGAAAAGTGAGCTGTCTTGGAAGAAAAATAAATAAACTTTCCAAGGAGAGAGATCAGTTGTAGCAAATAATAGGTAGACTGAGAGATGACCTTGTATTTAGTAACTGCGGGGTCATTATGAACATTCAGAGGCCAGTTATGGTGGAGTGACAGACTAAAATCCTGACTGTAGTAGTGGAAAGAGAGATGGATATAGAATAATTGGTCACAAGGCATATAGCTATCTTTTCAAGGAAAAAAAAATATTAGATGATAGTTTCAGGAGGAAGTGAGGTCCAGGGAGAGAATTTTCTTAAAGATGGGATAAATGGCAGTGTATTGATATAATTCAGTGAATGGTCCAGGAGATATTTTAAAAATAACTTTAAAACTGAGAGGGGAGAAATGCCAGGGCAAACTGAGAGAGCAGAATAGAAAGAATGGGATCTAGATTTAGTGTATAAAGTAGAGTTTGACACTGGTGAGGACCCTGAACAGTCCGGCCTTCCTAATGGGAGATAAGGTAAGTGCATGACCCCAATTGCAAGACTGTGGGGAAGTATGATGGGCAATGGTTATAGAATTTCTACTGTGATTGCTTCAATTTTCTGGTAAAGTAGTAGGCAAGGTCAATGGTTGAGAGTGATGATGGGGAAAATCTAATGGAATTTTGAGAAAGAAAGAAGGATCTGTAATCATCATTGGGCTCTTCCTTCTTTTTTAAAAATTAAATATCTATTTTTGAGAGATAAAGAGACAGATTGCAAGCAAGGGAGGGGCAGGGAGAAAGGGAGACAGAATCTAAAGCAGGCTCCAGGTTCCGAGCTGTCAGCAGAGAGCCCTACATGGGACTCGAACTCATGAACCATGAGATCATGACCTGAGCCAAAGTCAGACACTTAACTAATTGAACCACCCACGCATTCCATGGTCCTCCCTTCTTAATATACCAGCAGCATTATTATCTAGGAGGCTACTAGAAATGCAGGATCTCAGGTTTCACTACACACCTACAAAATTAGAATGGACATCTTAATAAGAATCTCTAGGTGATTTTATTTTTGCCTATTAAAGTTTGAGAGGAACTGACTAGAGACTAAGAAAGAAGGGATAAAGGGTATATACTATGTTTGACCAGCAGCAGTCAGGGCTAACTTGAGGTTATTGATGAATTTAAAATAAGCTCAGTCAGGATATATTATGTCTTCTCCAGCCAAGTTCAGCAGTGCTGGTGGAGGCATTGAGTACTTAAACAGGGAAATTTTACCAGGGATGTGGTTTTTCTAAGAGAGTAGAAAGGGATGATTGAAGAGAATGATTATAATAATAGATTAATTGTAAAAGGTAATAGTAACTGACCATGAAATTTGAGTGGAGTATAGCAGGAGGAGAAGACTTGGGGAGGCAGGGAAGAACAATGACAAATTGATGAATCAAGGCATTAGATATTCTGGAGGGTCCGAAGTATTATTGGAACTTAAGTACTACAAGAAGGGAATTGGAAAATAGAATGAAATTTGATGTCATTATTGATAATTAAATTGTCAAGCATGTAGCAGTGATGTAGAGTGCCTGAGATAGAGTGCAGGACAAAATTACTAGAACAGAAAAAGACCAAGATGCTAAGACAAGAACATTGGAAAGAGCTTTTATGTGGCTCTAGAAATTATCTAGAATTCTCTGGGATGCCTGGGTGGCTCAGTTGGTTAAGCATCTGACTCCTGGCTCAGGATGCTTGATTTCACAATTCATGAGTGGAGCCCCACATCAGTCTCTTTGCTGACACCATGGAGCTTGCTAGGAATTCTCTCTGTGCCTCTCTCCTGTTCCCGTGCACATGTGCTCTCTCTCTCTCAAAAATAAATAAGTAAACTTATAAAAAAGAATGATCATATCAGTAGTGTCGAAGAAACTGGAGTGTAGGAGAAAATTTTTCCAAAAAAGAGAAAGGATAATCTGACAGTGGATGGAAGATAAGGAGGAATGTTCAGGAAAGAATGGTCTGAGAGTGGCATTGCAGAGCAGTAAGACATCTCTTATGCCTCTAGACGCCTTGACAGGAAAATCATGGGGAAAAAAGAAACCATTCCCTCGAAATTGCTTAGGAAAAGTAGTGCCAACAATGGAGAGAAGATTTTTGAGCAAGAAGAGGCAAACATTTGCTGATGAGTCTGAGAATATGTGTTTACTGATGATTGAGCTAGAGCTCCATAAAAGGGTTTTAGATGGGGCAGGAAAGCTAGGAGTCACAACAGGCAATGGGGTTAGAGTCTCGAGGATGAGCAACAATGTGAAAATCCTAAACATTCCAAAATGGTCAACCTGGACCCAGCAAAAGGCATACTGATTAGTCCCAGTGGTCCCAAGGCGGAAGGATGAAGAGATTGCTAGCATTGAGGACAAAGAGTGATAAAGGGGGTCTTTGCTAGATGGAAGAAGGATTCTGGAGTTACCACTTGACTCATGCCATTGGAGGCAAGATGCCCTGCCGAAGGATGGTCTTCTTCTTCTGAGGTTCTGGGCACATGCTAGGCTCCTTACTGAATGGAGCCCTGAATGGGATGGGCCCTCTTTGTACCTACACGTATAGCAGCCTGCCAGGATGATGCTTACAACAGTAACATATTTGACTCGGCTAACAAACTGGTAGAACATCAAGGGAACAAATGGAATATCAAGAAGGGATATACCCAGAGAAATTCATTACAATAAGAAAAAATTGTTGGGGCACCTGGGTGGCTCAGTCGTTTAAGCGTCAGACTTCGGCTCAGGTCATGATCCCACGGTTCGTAGGTTCGAGCCTCATGTCAGGCTCTGTGCTGACAGCTCAGAGCCTGGAATCTGCTTCAGATTCTGTGTCTCCCTCTCTCTCTGACCCTCCTCTGCTCACACTGTCTCTCTCTCTCTCAGAAATAAATAAAAACATTAAAAAAAGAAAAAATTGCTATAGTTGACAAGCATGTTGGTCAGTATGCTGAAAAAGGAGTGGAACAGTCCGTTATAATCGTTTGTTATACTCTGCTGACTGTCTTTTCCTCGCCATTTTGACATCTGCCTTATTAATTAGTTGTTGTGACACTATTGATTCTGATATTAAAATGGATCTAAACTTTATGACTAAAGCTAAACCTCGTGGGATTTTTTTCTTTGCCTCTTAGTCAATTTCAGACAGAAGTCTCAGTTTCCTGAACACTCTCAGGAACGCTTTAGCATTCTTAGAATGCTATGGAGGAAAAACATGATGAGCGCTACCCACGGATAGTGCAGAGTGGAATGTGAAAATGCAATGTGAAAGCCTTTATCCTTTTTCTGTTTGTCTGAGACCTAAAACACTATATTTATGACCTTAAATATGAGCCTGTAAGTCAAAAAGCTTTCTAACTCCTTCAAATTATGCTTTCGTCAAACTGTCAGAACTTCTGCAGACACCTAGAATTCAAACCCAAAAATCTAGCAAATAGTTCCATCATCTATGTTTAAATCTCAGTGGGGCTTTATAGGTCCTTCCTGGGGAGCACAATTCATGTTTTTAAAGTTCAGCTTACATTTCATGTTGAAAAATTGGACTAAACACAGTGCAGTTTTTACAACTATATAAAATTGAAGGACCTAAAAGAGCAGTGTACATTTCAAAGTATTTCATATAGTGTTTGAGCATAACCTGAGGGAATCAATGCACCTTTGGGTGCATTTTGGGGATCCTCATGCAGCAAATTCAGTCATTTGGTAATCTACGCCTCAAAGTTCTATTGTACATTTACCACGTGCTCTATGCATCTGAAGTAATGAAACCAGCTCTTGAAGAGTGGTCTGTAGGAGTAAAACCTATTTTGTGTTCAAAAGCCAGTATAAAAAATAACATAGCTCATGAACTATGTATTTCCCAGCTTTCTTAAAGGATATCATTATCAAGTTAAACAGATATTGTGCATCAAATTGTGCTTCAAAATAATAATGCCATACAATGATATAAAGAGATTCTCATTCATTCATGGAAAAGGTAGCAGATGACTGTATTAGAATTATTTCTTAGGTAGTATGAGAAACTCTGCTCAAACTAGTTTAACTGAAAATAATAATAATAAAAGGGAAAAGAATATATTGGCTCATGGAAGGATGAAATCCAGGACTATTACAGCTTTAGGCATAGCTTGATTCCAAATCTGAGGGCTCATTTTCTCTTCCTTAACTTCTCAAACAATCTCCATTGTTTTATCCTCTCTCTACCTAACCACAGGTGGGTTTCTCCCAAGAGCTCTTAGAAGAGAGCTTCTGTGAGCTCCTGGCTTATATTATTATGACCGAGCAACATGAAGGCAAAGGAAGAGTTTCCCTTTCCCTTCAACTCATCCCTAACATCTACATACCATTCCCTGGAAGGGCCCTTATTATATCTGTGTGAGGTATGTTCTCAATATTAGGCAAGTTGCTTTTCCCAGGAGATAAAATATTGGTTAAGCCAAGGTCACTGTAGCCAGAGATGGGCAATGGACGATGACTGACATGTCTCCAGAATTAAGGGAGTGGTAGCATCCTCAAAGAAGTAAGACATAAAACAACACATATCCTTTATAAGAAATATGGCAAGAAGGATTGAAGCAACCTAGTTCTAAAACATACAACCTGATTATGATACAGCTACACAACAAAACTGTCTGCAGATATTAGAATTATGTTGTCTAAGAATATGTCACATCCTAGAAAATATTCACAATGACTGGTTGTATTTACGAGGTAGTTTACCAAACAGTAAATATAACATGATCCTATTTGGATAACATTTTGGTCTTCTTTTAACATTAACTTATTTATTTTGAGAGAGAGAGACAGAGAGGGTGTGTGTGAGTGTGGGAGGGAGCAAAGAGGGAGAGGGAGAGGGAAAAAATCCCAAGCACTGACAGCATGGGGCTTGAACCCACCAACTGTGAGATCATGACCTAAGCTGAAATCAGGAGTCAGATACTTAACCAACTGAGCCATGCAGGTGGCCCACATTTTGGTCTTAAATGATGAAAAACGTGTATTTTATGTATGCAGAGAAACAATGCTTTGAGGAAATACGCAAAATGTTAACTGACCATCCTTGGGAGGTGACATTCTAGAGATATTTTATTCTTATTTTCACAAAATTGTATTGGCCGCTTTTTCATAACAAAATGTGTTACTAGCGAAGTCAAAGAAGAAAGAACTATTATGGTTAAAATGCAAACCTAGGGGTTTGGGCTTATTTCCAAAAGAAAATGTTGCTCTGATAGAACCTTTGCAACAGTTTTTCACAGACATGCAGAATGAGTACGTGTCAGGTCCTCCTGAGGCCACATCACAGTTCGTTCATGGACTCTGATCTGAGCCCTGAGAAATCTTATTTTCAGTTTGATTCCCCACACATTTCAGAAATGGCAGGATGAGATGAAAGAAGGATTAGAGGCATGTCTAAAAATTGACTGTTCTAGGCTAAGTTAGACCTTTTTGCCTTGTAATTCTCATTTTGAGCTGCAAGACATTTGGGTGAGAATTCCTTAACACAAAAACAAAGACTTTTTATTGTCACAATATAGTCCCAATTTCAGCAAAATGCAGTGCATACAGTAAAAAATAGATGGAGATAGACAAAACAAAAAGTATTCAGAGTAAATCTAGCACTGATTAAAGCTTAATACTTTGTCTAAGGGTCTGAACTAATATTTTCAGAGAACATAGTTGTCAGGGCAAGTGGTATAAAATTGTTTGTTCTTTTCTTATCATGTTGTGTAAATTTTCAGGTTTCTCTTTTGTGGCAGGATGCTAAAAATCTCCATCAGGTTTTAATAGATGTATATACGTTGGTCCTGAGTTGGTCTCAATTTGTTAGCGAGGAGAGTGATTTATCATTCACATGACATGTATTTAGTGGTTGCATACAAAAAGACATATACCCATCCAGCCACCAAAAATACTGTAGTGACCAAGAAACAAAATCACTCTCCTCTTGGGTTTATTCAATAAACATACCAAACAAATAATTCAATAAATACATGAAACAACATGATTTAATAATGAATGCTATAAAGACCAAAAAAGTAGTCAATGGGAATAGAGAGTGAAAGTAATTTTATTTATTTTTTAATTAAAAATTTTTAATGTTTTATTTATTTTTGAGAGAGAAGGAGACAAGTGTGGGGCAAGGGAGGGTGACAGAGAGAGGGAGACAGTCTAAAGACAGGCTCCAGACTCTGAACTAGCTATCAGCACAGAGCCCGGGACTAGAACCCACGAACTGTGAGATCATGACCTGAGCTGAAGTCGGACACTTAATTGACTGAGCCACCCAGGCGCCCATATTTATTTTATTTGAAAATAAATTTTATAAGTATTTATTTATAAGAGAGAGCATGAGCCTGCGTGAGCAGAGGAGGGACAGAGAGAGGGACAGAAGATTTGGATCCAAAGATGACTCCCTCCTGACCGCAGAGAGCCCGATGCAGGGTTCAAACTCATGAACCATGAAATCGTGTCCTGAACTGAAGTCAAATACTTAACCAACTGAGCCACCCAGGTGTCTGGAAAGAAGGTGGATTTTAAATGGAGAAAGCAAGAAAGGATACTCTGAGGATGTGACATTTAGGTAGAGACTTGACTTAACTAAGGAAATGGACTGTGAGAATATCTGGCAGAAAGCAGTCCAGGAAGAGGAGCATCAAGTCTAAAGGCTCTGAGGCACAGGCAGGCTTTCCATGCTTGAAAGCACCAAAAAGGACAAGGTGAGAGGAAGAGAATAATGAAGGAGATTGTTCAGAGGGAAGTTGGCAACAGAACGTGTAGGGCTTTGTGGTTCAATGGTAAGGAGTTTGAATTTTATTCTGAGTGTGTTGGGAAGATATTACATGATATTGTGCAAGGAAGTGATGTGATAAAAATTCTATTTCTAAAAGATTGCACTGCTGTGGGTAGAGAACTAGAAGGTAACACAGAAGGGATGCGAAAAGGACACAGAAAGAATAATCAGGAGCTTCTGGAATTTAGGTGATAAATCCTGGTAGGTTAGTGTAGAATAGTAACAGTGAAGATGCTGAGTCATAAATAGTTTAAAGACAGACTTGAGAGAACTTGCCGATATGCTCTATGTGGAGTATGAGGGAAAGTGAGTGTCAGTGAGAACTACCAAAGCCCGAGTCCACAACCAATGTCCTAAGTGCCTTACATATATTGATAAATACAACCAACATCAAATTATGCAATGTAACTATGATCATCACCCCCATAGAACACATGAGGAATGTAAGGCAGAGAATGGTTAATAACTTGTAGAGGCCACACTACTAATACTTAATAAAAGCAGGATTCAAAGCCAAGACCTGGCTCCAGAATCATCATCTCCTGTGCAACTCTATTCTGAGATGCCCATTAAACATCACATAGCAGCATGGAGTAAACAGTTGCACATACGAATGTGAAGCTCAGGAGAGAAGTCAAAGTTGGTGACAGAAATTTATGAATCATTAGAATGTAGATAATGATCAAAGCCATGGGACAGGGTGAAATCTCTTGTGTTGGTAAACTCGTTTTGTATTGGACTAGATAGCAAATATTTTAGGTCTTCAGGCCAGACTGTCTCTGTCATGAGTACTCGACTCTGCTATTGTAATCTGGAAGCAGTCAGAGACAATGGTCAGTGAATGGGTGTGACTGTGTTCCAGTACAGCTCTCTCTGCAGGAACAGGGAGCAAGGGCAGATTTGGCCTCTGGCCTTCGTTTGCCCTCCTAAGGAGCCTATGAAGAAACCAGCAAAGGAGACTGAGGAGGAGAGGTGCCAGAAGTGGGAAGAAAATCTGGAGGAACAGATGGGGAAGTTTCATGAAAGCCAAAAGGAGGAAGGACACTGATTCCAAGAAGACAAAGGAGTGTGTCCAGACAGTCCTTTCCCAGAATCAGAGACATGGAAAGGACTTGGGTTATTCACTCGAAGATGCTAATTCTTATAGATGAGAAAACTGAAGCTTCTTGTGGGGGCAGGGAATGATTTGCTCAAAGTCATTTAAAGATTACAATACATTTTCTAAGGCATCCACTTTAACAGATAATATAGAGTTTAGCCTCAGATAAAACAATTTTGCCAACACAACACCTTGTATGAGTACCCCAGTTTGGTTCAACAAATATTTGCTGCATACTTACTGTGTGTCTATAAGTATATATGGCCTTGGAGTCACAGAGCCAAAAGATGCAGGGCTTGCATTCCAAGTCACTTGTATTCCAAAAGGAAGAGTAGGAAAGAAGGCACATATGCAGTAAATTAAGGTAAGATTTCTGGGAGAGGTTAGCCATGTGCTGTGGAGTGAATTGTGTCCCTCCCCCAAATTCATATGCTACTCCCCCCCACACACAATGTGGTGATATCTGAAGATGGTGCCTTTGATAATTAGGTAAATGAAGTCGTGTGGGGGATGCATTTAGTGGCTTTATAAAAAGAAGAGAGATAGATCGTTCTCACCAATTTCCTGGAGGAGAGGATATGTGAAATGCATCCTCCAGGCTGTATTAGCGTTCCTCAAGTATGTTCACGTAGTCTCTAGTCTTTTCTTCACCACACACATACTCTTTTCTTTTGAAGTGGCCCTGATTATGTGTTCATCCATTTGCCCATGTGATCTTCCCACAAGCTCTTTGAAGTCAGAGAGCCATATCATTTGTAGTCACCTTTGATTGGATCTCTACTCAACAAATTATAGTTCAATGAATGAATGAAGGTATGACCAAATGGCTCAATGATGAAGTGAAGCATTAATTAGAGATATTTAGTGAAAGAAAAAATAATGCTAATACAGGCAAAGGAAGCAGTTTAACGAAAGGTGTGAACATAGGATACAACCATGGCACGTGCAGCAGGTGATTGGGGAAATCCAAATGTCTCAGGTACGAAGTTGGGGTCTGAGAAATATTTACAGAGTGCTTATCGTGTATCAAGAAGTATCCTAAGTTATTTACTATATTAACTCTTCATGCTCGTAACAACCTTTTAAGATAAGTAGTATAATCTTTTACAGAAGAGGAAACTGAAGCTAAAAGGTGTGGAGAATCTTGCCCAAGGTTACACACCAGTGAGCAGCAAAGCTGGGATAGGAACTCGGTCAACTTCCAGTTCACTGTATACAGATGAGTCTTGACAGAAAGGCGGTGACCACACCACTCAAGCCCTATACGATCATGGTAAAGAACTTGAATTTTAGAATATAGAATATTGGAAGCTGTTCAGTTGTGAGAACCACCTGGTCAACTTTCATTTCCTTAAAGAGAGATTTGAGCTAGTGTCAGACTAAAGATGCAATACTTTTGAGATATGTTGGGAAGGTAGGAATTATATGTGAGACACATTTCAGAGATATTTGTGGGGTAAAATTGACAGGGCTTTGTGCCCATGGAAAGTGAAGAGTCTAGAAATAGAATGAATCCATGATGATACGATGCTACTTGGAATGATAACTTAGGTGACGGGGTGGATGATGAGGCCATTTAACTGAGGCTGGAAAGCTAGGAAGAAAAGGTAGTAGGAAGATAAGATACATTTAGATTGCCTATGTTAATTTGGCGGTGCCTTGGGGCGTTCTCGTGCAGATGGCCAAAAGACAGCTGAATTAGAAGTCTGACACTCACAGAAGAGGTCTCTGCTAGAATTAAAAAGATTCATCAGCATGTAGGTGGTAGTTAAACTGTGAGAGCAATAAGATTGTTATTGTCAAATTTATGTGCATGAATATTACCTGTCAGTGCACACAACTTTGGAAGCCCAATTATTAAAAGCCTTCCATGGGGGCCTGCTGAGTTAGCTAAATCTGTAAAATATGTTACAAGATGCCAAAGTAGCCCTACTGATTTTTGCCTCTAAATGTATCTGCAGAGACCTCAACAGGGAATAAATAAGAGTCTCCCTTATAAATGCCCCCAGAAAATAATTTGCTTAAGTTTCTTTATGGGGGGGGGGGTGCAGAGAGAGAGGAAGAGATGGAATCCAAAGCAGGTTCCACCCTGTCATCACAGAGCACAACATGGGGCTCAATCCCACAAACCATGAGATTATGACCGGGGCCGAAATTAAGAGTGGTACACTTAACTGACCAGAAAATAAAATTTTTAAAAATTAAATTAAGTAACAAAGTAAACAGCAATCCCTCCTGCTCTGTTAAACATAAATCAAGTCCAGATAGAGCTTTGACACTGATGGGTTCCCAGTGCTCTACTGTAGGAAATTTTTCTTCCTTATATGAATATAGATTGTCTTAACTTGCCTCAACTCTGTCTTTGGTTGTTCCTTTTAAAACCTTTACATGTGGTATTAGGAGAGAGTCTTGAAGGATTTCTTATAAGGGCAGACTTAATTAATGTTTCCAGCTGTGTGGAACTTTCCAAACCCCAGGTGGTGAAGATGGATTTATGAACCAGAAGGCCAGGCTGTCTTCAGCCCTTCAAGCTTAACAGCTCTTAATCACAGCTCAGGAAAGTGTTAAATTTGGGAAACGGAGGGGATGTTTAAAGTGTTTACCACTGAACCAAGATTCACTTCTTTTTTCAGCCATTTTCAAATTTAAATGTTTCAATCAATTCCTGTATCATATGCTGAGAACTAGACATGTGTATATCACAGAGATAGGGCGCCGAAGTGGAAGGAGGATGTGGAAATGGTGCTTTTCACTGCATAGACCACATGGTTTTACCCCACTCCAAAGCAACATGGCTGAGGCGGCAGAGGGGCTGGATCACAATAATAGATGTGATCTATTGAGGTTAATACACTTCAAAAACAATCATGCTCAGTTTCTAGAAGGGCTTCTCAGAGTAAAAGAGCATGGGGGTTTGAAATCAAGAGACGTGTTTAAAGCCCAGTGGAATGCTGAAGTACAAGTGATTTTGAGTAAGCCATTTAACCATTTGTATTCTGTGTATTGAGTGTAGGAAACCATAAACAGCACAACACTCCAGCCATATGTGCTGCAGAATCCCTTAGCTATTGCTGCATAGCAAATCATGCCCAAATTCAGTGGCAATTCTTTATTATTACAGTTTGTTTAGTTTTAGGCCAGCTGAGGTTTCTACTTAGGTTTGGCTTGGCTGGGAGAGTTTTATAGGACTTCTGTTCCATGTGTCCCCCACATCCATCTCCTGGAACCAACAGACTAGTCTAGGAATGTCCCCTGCATGGTGAGAGCTGAAGCCCAAGGGTAGAAGCAAAAACCCATAAGACGTCCTGGAGTCTTGGCACAGATTATGCATATATGTACCCTAGCCTCATTCTATTGGCCACAGCAAGCCACGTGGCCCAAATCTGAGCTATGGCAGGGCCAAATGGCAAAGAACATTCAGACTGGCATACTTACCAGGATGGGTGGCAAATTGGACAATAGTTAGAATATAAAAGTTCTTTGTTAGTTTGAAAGACGGTGTGAACATTATATACTATATATTATATGTAACATATAATTGATTCAATTTCAAAGAAGTATAATTAATCAGATTTTTTATACTTCTCTTTTACCCAAACTGTCCACAAATAAAAATATTCTAATTTTTAAAATCTATACTGTGTAGTTATCTGTTCATAATTAACTATTTCAGAAGAAGAATATTCTTTCATCATTATCATAACACGTTGAATTTATACAAAACAACAAGAATCCTTGTTATTAAACAAAAAGTTTTATGTCTCTTAGGAAGCCAATACAAGATCGTCAAAGGATGCACAAAAACAATTTCAGTATCTTCTGTGTCTGTTAGTAAATTATCTGGCTGACACTTAGTGCTGAAGAAGTATCACCTTTCTTATTTTATCCACATTTTAAAGATCATTGATACTTTTTTCCTTGATTCTAATCACAGATGTGGCAGGTGAAATTCTCTCCTCTTTGGCCTCCTTAGATAATTCCAGAGGCAGGCACGCTTATGTGAATCAGCCTGGTTAAATGCCACTCAGAAACCACTACACCTGACCATAGCCTTGACCTGCAAGTAGAGTTCTGTCTCTGTGCACAAATTCTGGTGAAAGAATAGAGTGTCACAGACAGAAAACAGGTTGGGCATTTCTTTTCTTTCTTTGTTTCTTTTTTTTAAAATTTATTTTGCGAAAGAGTGGGAGAGTGTATGCACATGCATGCAAATGCACTTAAGCAGGGGAGGAGCAAGGAGAGAATCCTAAGCAGGCTCTGCACTGTCAGCATGGAGCCCAATGTGTGGCTCAGACCCATGAGCCATGAGATCATGGCCTGAGCTGAAATCAAGAGTCAGATGCTCACCTGACTGAGCAGCCCCCTACCCCCACCCCCACCACGCCTCTAGATTGGACATTTCTAAAGATAGCTAGAGGGGTGCCGGGGTGACTCAGTCGGTTAAGCATCAGACTTCAGCTCAGGTCATGATCTCACAGTTGTGGGTTTGAGCCCCGCATCGGGTTCTGTGCTGACAGACAGCTCAGAGCCTGGAGCCTGCTTCAGATTCTGTGTCTCCCTCTCTGTCTCTGCCTCTCCCCACCTCATACCTGCTCTCTTTCTCTCTCTCAAAAATAAATAAACATTAAAAAAATTTAAATATTAAAAAAATAAAGATAGCCAGGGAGACATTAAGTAACATTCAAATTTCTAATGCTATTTGCTGTTTGTTTCTCTGTCTTCATGGTTAACTAAATGTGTGATTTTTTTCATTAAAGAAACAATGATCCAATGAGATAATTTCTTTATTTTGGATTTTTAAAATTCTCTTCCCACTCTCATCTTGCCTTCCTGAGGGCAAAGGGATAGATATAGGCAATTTAGCCACTTGCATTCCATCCAATTCCATATGAGGGTGGCTTTGGAAACTAGCCAGATTGCATTGTTATCCTTCTGTCAATTACAAATGTGCCAGACACCCAAAGCACTGGGGAGGAAGTGCAATTATTAGAAGCTACCCAAGAGAATATGCCCAATGTCATCCCTGACTAGCCAGGCGACCTTTAGAAAATCAGATGTGTAAAAGAGGGATAATAAATTGTTCTCTAGGCCAATCATGTAAATGAGTAGAAACACCAAAGATGGAAAGAAATTAAGGTAAAAATAATTCCAAAGAAACCAAATTTTTGTTCATAAAAGAATTGTCAACGATACAAAGGGTACCTAATCCAAATAATGGCTAAAGTCCTTCCCCAGATACTGGTAATAAGTTACCACCCTATTCCTATTCATGGTCGTTAATCCCAAATGCCTTTCTTCTGCCAAATACCCATGTCTCTAACACCCATTCTTTCATTTTTTTGGTGAAGCACTAATGGTTTCATGAAATAAGTTCTAAAATCCCTGATCCCAATGCCAAAAAAACCATTTGTTTGCCTTTTGATGTAGGGCTGTGGGAATCAGTGTGAGAAGATAAATGAGAGTACAGACAAATCCGTTTGTAGTATGTGTCTATGGTGATAATAACTCCTCTGATGTGATCGGGCCCCTCCACTGAGAGTAGTATGTTTTCAGACAGGTATTAAAGAGGGGATTTTTTTCATCACTAGAGGATTTACTTTCTCAAAATCTGTGCTAAAAAGATATGATTTGAGCTATCAAAAGAGTTGGGCAAGAGCCAATATGAACTGACCACTGAACATGTATAGAACGCTTTCTTTGGAGACACCTGGGTGGCTCAGTCCGTTGAGCATCTGACTCCTGATTTTGGCTCAGGTCATGATCACAGGCTCTTGGGATCGAGTCTCGTGTTGGGCTCTGCTCTGAGTGTGGAGCCTCCTTGGGATTCTCTCTCTCCCTCTCTCACTGTCCCTCTCCCCCACTCTCTCTCTCCCTCAAAATAATTAATAAACATTTGTTATAAAAAGCATGCTTTCTATGGCACATTATATATATGTCATTTAATAAGTACTAAAATCAGTTAGTAATTAAATTCAAATAAGAAGTGAAAGGCACTGGCTATAAATCTCTACCATGGACAGAGGCAATCTAGGCTTCATTGCACATTGTTCTCAAAAGAGTCTTGAACAGCTTTTTAAAATATATGTGAAGTATTGGGCATTATAAACAAGACATTATCTTAGTATTACGTATGTCATTCATGGTACCAGAACTTCATCCTTCATATATGTATCCTGGAGTACTGCAGTTCAATTCTGAAAGTAACCAATAGGAGTTAGCATCAGACTGCCACAGGTTAAAGGGCATGGTCCCCAATAAGACTGGCCTCATTTAAGATGCCAGCAGTGAAGTTGGAGGTTTCCAGGCTACCTGCTTTTGAACAACTGGCTCCAGAACTAGGAAGTTCCCACGACCCCCACTCATGTTCAGTAATTCACTAGAATGACTCACAGAACTCAGGGAAGTGTTTTTAGTTACAAAGAATACAAATCAGGATCAGCCAACTGAAATCAATGGACACACATAGGGTAGGCTCTGGAAGGATCCCAAATGCAGAGTGTCCATGCCTTCTTCCCATCAGGGCATATTACTCCTTCAGCACATTGATGTGTTCATCAACAAGAAGCTCCCCCAAGCTTCTGTGTCCAGGGCTCTTTTGGGGATTTCTTTTTTGGGATTTTATTACAGGGCTCTTTTGTGTCCAGGGCTCTTTTGTTGATGGAATCATTGGCCATCTAGTTGAACTCAAACTCCAACAACCCACTTCTACCCCCTTCCTGGAGGGGAAGCTGGCTCAAAACCCTAATCCTCTAAGTACAAGCTTGGTATTTCTGGTGACCATACTCCATCCTTTGTTGTCTTCTTAGTGTAAACTGAGATGTGATCCGAATGTCATGCATAACAAAAATACATATTATATGGGGAATTTCAAGGTTTTAAAATCTCACTCCCAGTAACCAAGGGCAAAAGCCAGTCAAATTCTTTATTATGCAACATATATTCAACTATAAACTTATGTATATAAATAAGTGTAAATCTGTGTCCATGCACATGTGTGTGTGTTTATCTCCTTTATATATTTGTATATAAAACTAGACTATGGTGATATTAACAGGAAAAATTATGAAGAAAGCAGTAGTTACCAAATGAGAATCAAGATCAATTAACAAACATTAAAATCACTTTAATACTTCTATCTGTGGAAACAAACATTAGGCAGTATTTCAATGGTGTTATTCAAACTTAAATTCAATCACTTGGTAGAAAGACCCAGAAGACCCAGTACCAGGTTATACTCATGGATAAAATTTCTTACAGCAAACATTACAGAGTAAAAGCAGCAGGAAAAAGTTATGCATCAAATGGAGTCCAGATAAGTCAGAGACAGTTTGTAGAATCCTTCCCCATCATGGCTCCAGGACCTCTTCAAGACAAGCAAGGAACAAGCAACCACACTTTCTGCGTTAACTCCTCAAAAACAGTTACCGCAATCAAGATCTATGAACACACAAATAGCATGGACAACCCAAATATCTTAAAATTCTAAGATGGGATTAGAAATGTACTTAGATTTGAGCAAGGTGTGAACCAATATATGAAGGTAAAAAGCCTTCCATGATTAATAAGAGAAACTATAATAAATTAGTTTCTAAGTAGGAACACGAGGAGAAAGATCAACTCATGGATCTTCTATTAGCTTATGAATGAATGGCATACAATTCCATTCAGCACAATAAATCGATTTACACATGTTAACGTTCTGAAGAATTACATAGCAAACCACTTTGTTACCTTGCTTAAAACCCTCCAGTGTCTTCCATTCTACTTAGAATAAATCCAAATCTGTCATTACATCCTGCGTGATTTCCCTCTACCCTCCCTCTTTTTTCCTAGTGCACTTGTTATCTCCCCCTGATTGCACCTGCCACATTATGTTCTCTTGGTTCCCTGTTGGTGCCACGCTTGTTTCCCACCAAGTGCCCTACATACTAGACATTTCCTTGTCTCTTCCTTGTGACTGGGTTCTTGCCTGATCTCTTCTTATCTCAGAGATTGCAACTTAAATGCCCATTTGCCCTGAGAAGGCTTCCCTGACCACTGGTTCAAACATAGCCAACCCCCCGCCCCCCACCACAAGCCTTATCACTTCACAAAGTTTCATTTCCTTCTTTGCACTTAGAGTCATCTGATGCTTTCTTACGTTATTTGTATCTATTTAGTTTCTGTTTTTCATGATTAAAATGCAAGCTCTCTGTGAGCGGATACTTTATTCTTCTGCTCTCTGTTTGATCTCTATTGCCAGCATCTGGTTCCTTGTAGGTGCTCAGGAAATATATGTTGAAATCATAAATTAAAAGTCCTAATTTTAAAGTTGATTGTAGGTTCTCTATCCTTGAGCTACTGAGAACATTCAGACCATGTAACAGTCCTATTGCACCCTGGGAGTCACTCCAAAGACCATTAAAAATTTTTTTTATTGTTTTTTAAATTTATTTCTGAGAGAGAGAGAGAGAGAGATACAGCATGAGCCAGGGAGGGTCAGAGTGAGAGGGAGATACAGAATCCGAAACAGGCTCCAGGGTCTGAGCTCGCTGTCAGCACAGAGCCTGACGCGGGGCTCGAACCCATGAACCGTGAGATCATGACCTGAGCTGTAGTTGGCCACGTAACCGACTGAGCCACCCAGGCACCCCACCAAAGGCCATTTTAAAATAATGGAGTCATGTGGCTCAGCATGTGGTTCATAGATCAGTTGCATTAGAATGACCTGGTTATTGATAAATGTGTTGCTTCATGAGTTCTACTCCCTGATGTTCCTATTTAGTAGGTTGAACTAGAGCTCAGAACATTGCATACAACATATTTTTCAGTGATATGTATATCTACAAAAACAGAAGTTCTGGCTTAAATTTCATAATGGTAATTGCCCATAGAAATAATGGCACAAAAACGAAATTGCCCAGGTTGAAGAAAGTCTAAGTATGCAACAGTTATTGATACTAAAGCAGAATAAGCATGGACTTGGTCACTTTATTAAAGGGCATTACTTCAGTTTGGAAGGCTCTAGGTCATTGAGTGATACTGCTTCTGACTCTTACCACATGAAAAATGTTGAATTTTTAAGCATTCTGAACCTTAATTTCAACTTCTGTATATAATATGGAATAGATGCCTAACTTACAGCATATTTTTTAAAAAATTAATGAGATGGGTCACTTGGCTGTCTCAGTTGGTAGAGACAAGGCTCTTGGTTTCTGGTCGTGAGTTCAAGCCCCACTGTGGGCATAGGACTTACTTCATTATAAAATAATTAATTAATTAAACTAAAATAAAAATTAATGAGATAATGTATGTATAACAGCACAGTATCTCATAAAAAGTAGCCCGGGAAGTGACAAGAGCTTGATAGTGAGATTTCAGGCAGGTAGAAGGCAAAGCAGCAGACCGTGACCTCAGACCAAAGGATTAAAATAAAAACAGAAGATTTCTCATCACTTTTTAAAAATTTTATTTATTTATTTAGTCCTTTTTAAGCAACATTTTCAGTAAAAGCTTTATTCTAGAAAATACTCATCTGTCATCACTTTTTAAAAATTTTATTTATTTATTTAGTCTTTTTTTAAAGAAACATTGTCAGTAAAAACTTTATTCTAGAAAGTACTCATCTATAGCAAACAGTGGAGATCTTTTAACTTGTCCATCCATTATAAGTTCATTTTTTAAAAGGAAAGAATTTAGCATCCCTACAGTGAACTACCTGAAGGCTTTTATCTTTAGAGTAACAATTTATCCGTCCTGTCTGTCTTTCAGTTTTATTAGACCCCACCCCTTATATTATTTTATGTTCATTCCCCATGAATGTTAGCATCACCTGGATCAAAGGTCACATCTTCACATTTGACACTAAGTACTGCACTATATTGCAAAATCTCTTTCAGTTACCCTCACTAAGCTTCCTGAGACAGGGGCATTATGTATTCATATTTAAATCTTTAGCACATATTAGAGTGTTTGACACTTCGTAGATACATAATAAATATGTATTAAATGAATTAAGAATAAGGGAGGTTCTAAGAAACATTTGGTCTGGACTTCTTCTGACCTGACTAGGGGACTCAACTAGAAAACCATATTTTCAGAGAAAGCCGGAAAGAGAGGAGTTTGCCTTTCTCATCTTGTGAAGTTTCATCTTCCCAGAATTAACCTTCTTCCTAGTTAAGAGTAATGATCTAAAGGGGCGCCTGGGTGGCTTAGTCGGTTAAGCGTCCGACTTTCGCTTAGGTCATGATCTCGCGGTTCGTGGGTTCGAGCCCCGCGTCAGGCTCTGTGCTGACTGCCAGCTCAGAGCCTGGAGCCTGTTTCAGAGTCTGTGTCTCCCTCTCTCTCTCTGACCCACCCCTGTTTACGCTGTCTATCTCTCTCTCTCTCCTAGAAATAAATAAAAATTAAAAAAAAATTAAAAAAAAAGAGTAATGATCTAAGCCCACAGTGAGAACTTCATTAATCCACTTTTTTTTTTCCTATCCTAGAAATTAGCAATTTTAAATTCAGAAATCTGCCAGGCACTTTTCCACTTGCTGATAATATAAAGATACAGAATGCAGTGGAAATCACTCCCCTCCTGGTTCTATCTTTGTAGAGACAAAGGGACAAACAGCCAACATTGTCTTCTTATAACCTGCTTTAGCCTTCTGTCTGCCTTGATCCTGGCCTCTCTTTCTTGCTCTGTTTTAAATGGTAGTGGGTTAACTTTGCCCCTGCTAGTCATTCTCAAAGTCTGGACCTTGCAACTAGAAAACAAAGGAAGAAATAATTATCACCAAAAGAGAAAATATTGAGTAGCCTTTGTTTAAAACTGCACAAAAGCCTCAGGTTTTGTTATAATATAAAAGCCACTGCTGTAATGCTTGTTTGCCTTGCTTAGCAGGAGCACAACATGAACATTCCTCGAGCAGGGAAAACAGCTGCTTTGCCAAATTGGCACATTTGGCTTTGCAACTGGCTCTATTGGTAGCTTCAGGGTATCAATATTTTTTCCTGACAATTTACATGCTGCTCCAGTCCAAAGTGTCTGAAATGAAGCCTCTGCATATACACGGAAAAAAAACTTGGCTCCTACCCCTGGTCAGAACTCTGCTTTGAACAGGGAAGTCACACAGATCCACGGTAATGTGATAAGGTTGTGCCTTTTCAGCACAGATTTGCTATGCGAGGTACATTGTTTTATCTGGCATTAGGTGAAATACAGTGTCAATAATCCATATTGTCTGTCTTAATACTGTTATTCACATTAAAGCATCATGCCTACCTTAGCCTCTTGATAATCTGGAAAGCCACACACACATTAAGACAGAGATAACTGTGGAGGAACACAGTTTCATATAAATTGTGCTGCCCTGGCACCGAGTTGCCTCTCTGCTTCCCTCAGACAAAGCATTTTAATTCCCAGGGTTTTGTTTCTTTTCTTTTTTTAAAGAAAGAAAAAAAAAAGCACAGACACACAACAGATCATTTTCTTGGATCTCTAAATTTCCAACTGCTTAAAAGGCAGATTTCATCGAACTAATTAAAATTTCTTTGCGGCTTATCACTTTGGGGGCTCAGTTAACTTCTGGAGAATACTTAAATAGAATTGTAATTTTATCTGATTTCACTCTAGAATGGAATTAAATAAGCACATCTGAAACCAAATATGAGAACAATATATGCTATCATAGGGCCACATTCCATTTTGTTAAACAATTGATTTTCCATATTATCCTGAGGTCCTGGGGCACAATGTATAAATACATCTCAGCGAGATATAAAATGAGCTAGAAAATAATTGAATTTTATAGAAATTCTCTAGGGTGGTAAAAATCTATGACATCCATTAAAATTCAGAGATTATAAAAGCAATCAGAATTATTACAACTATCTTAAAATTGGGAGAATAACAGATTTTAATGTGAAAGACACTCCTACAAAACATTTTATCATTTTTAAAATTTTGAAACAACCGCAGACTTACAGAAAAATTGTGAATCTGGTAACAGAGAGCTTTTTCCTGAATCATTGGAGACCGAATTGCCGAGGCTATGCTGTACTATCACCTAGTAACGTAGAAACAAAGACGTCCCCTTACATCACCACAATACACCCATCAAAAGCAGGAAATTGGAATTGATACATTGCTGCCATCTCATCCTCAGATCCCATTCAAATTTTACCAACTGTCTCATTAATGTCTTTTATAGCCGTGGATCCAGTTCAGAATTGCAAGCCACATTTGAGTGTGATTTAGATGCTCTTGAGTTCCGGGCAGTCTGTCTATCTTTCGTTCAACTCATGACCTTGACGCTTTTGAAGATCACAAGCCAGATATTTTATAAACTGTCTCTCAATTTGAGTTTGTGTAATGGTTTCTCATGATTAGATTTAGGTGATGCGCCTTTGGCAAGAGTATCACCAGAGTGAGACTGTGTTCTTTTCACTGCATCTATATGTGGCACATGATTTTTATTTGCCTCATTGTACTTGTTCCTTTTAACCACTTGATTAAGATGATGTCCGCTAGATTTCTCTAATGTGAAGTTACACTTTTTCTCTTTCTAATTAATAATTATTTTTTGTTGGGAGGTACTTAGAAATTGTATAAATAGCCTGTTCTTCATACAACTTTCAATCAACTAATTCATTTGTTTATATCTGAATAAGGGACTCATGGTTTCCTATTTTCTTCAGGAGCTTACAATTAGTTATGCTTGTTTACTTTGATACTCTTTTGTCTCATTTAGCCAGGGAGAATTCTTTCTACCTGGCTTCTGCACTCTCTGGACCTTTTTTTTCGGTACTCTCATGTTTTCTGACATGACAAGATATTCCATGATTTTGTTGTACTTTATTTCCCTCCTTCAGCCATGAAATTGGGCATTTTTCCAAGGAGCCCCAGAATGATATTTAGAAGTCAACATCTGGGCACTAAGAGTGTTTATTGCTTTTGGTGGCTCACTGTTTCCAGGACCTCTGCTGAACAGAACCAGGCAATATACATAGGTATACACACATTATATTCACAAGCATATTTACATTTATTTCCATATCCATCATATATACAACAAAAACTAGGAGTTGATACCTGCATTTTTAATCTAACACCAAAGAGTTCAATCTAGTCCTCTTTGTTTTCCCTCTATTTGTATCTCTCCTTCTCTGATAGTGAGAAATCTAGCTCCTGTTGTTTTAAATCTATTTACTTATTTGATCAGCCCTCTATTTATATATTCTGTCTCAGCTAGCACCCTGTCCCCCATATGAATGTTCTTAATTCACTTGGAGTGAAACACCCCATGCTTGGCACCGTTCATGTGCACACCCTCAGTACCTCATTTGGGCCCCCGTTTCCCTGCCAGTCTGCCCTACTGCATTGAAGCCTTCCTTACCCACTTCCTCAGAGTAACCCTCCTAGTTGGTATCCTGCTTACCTGACATCCTTCTCTGGGTCTCTGTGGTCCCTTCCCAGTTTGGGTACACACACTTACTTTGTTCTATTCTACCAAATCCTTTAAGATTGAATTGTTCCGGAAGAGAAAAAAGAAAGAAAAGGAGAATGGAAGGGACGGAAAAGAATAGGAAGAAAAAGGGAAAACCAAAGAGAACGAGCTAAGACATCTTTTGAAATTCCAATTAATCTCCGTTGTTGTATATTTACAATATACAACATAATGCCAGATTGTATTCACATACAAAACTTGTCATATATAAAACTTCTGTAATCTTGTATTTTTCCATATGTTCCAGAATGCAATCAAATGTGTTTTCTTGAATGTGTGACAGTAGTGAGTGTTCAGCTTATTCTGATTGCTCTTATTTTGCCAGGTCAGTGTTAAAAATGTCATTCAGATGGTAGAGATCAAGGCACACTTAATAATGATGATAGGTTGGGGCACTCGGGTGGCTCAGTTTGTTCAGTGTCCATTTCTTGGTTTTGGTTCAGGTCATGATCTGAGGGTTCATGAGTTCAAGCCCCACATTGGGCTCTGTGCTGACAGCATGGAGCCTGCTTGGGATTCTCTCTCCCTCTCTCTCTGACCCTCCCCTGTTCATGTACGTACTCTCTCTTTCTCTTAATAAATAAATAAACTTAAGAAAATAATAGTTTGAACAGCACTGGAGTAGAGGCTAAGCTTATTTAGAGACATGACAATTTCCGTAGTTCACATTAATACCTATCTTACAAGTACTAAAAAACAAGTCTTCATTTCTCAACATTGGTTTGTAGTCATATGTGAAGAATAAATAATAATAATTAAAAGGAAATAGATACAGTCATAATTTATAGCAGTCTAATTTTTTTTTTTTTTTTGTTAGAGAGAGGATGTATATGAGAGAGGGAGAGAGAATCTTAAGCAGACTCCATGCTCAGCATGAAGCCTGAGGTGGAGTTTGATCTCATGACCCTGGGGTCATGACTTGAGCCAAAATCAGACGCTTGCTGACTAGGCCACCCAGGTGCCCCGTGATTTATTTTTAGTACACACTAGCAACATATCACATTTTACAAAGCTATAACATTACAGAGTGGGCCATACAGTGTATTATATTATTGAATTTTACTTATTAGAACTTTGAAACTATTAAGAAATATTCTCAGCTCGCACTTTTTATTTTTGCTAACATCTTTGGTGTGTGTGTTTTTATGTATTTCTAGTGAAGTGAATCTATTTCAATATTTAATCACTGTCAGAATTTAGTAGGTATAGAAGATTTATGATCTTATTTCTTCATATTTACAGAGATTTTTTTTTTCCTTTTATCTGTGTGTAAGCTGAACAAAAAGGAAGAATAAAAATATCCAAAGTGGAGAGTGGCTATCTTTCACTTAATTTTCCTGGAGAGTTGGGTTAATTTTGGAGTAAATTAGATTCTAATATGATCAGTGGCAAGTTCTTACCACCTCAAAAAGTGTTTATTATATGTTAATTATAACTACTTCTCACACAGTTGGGTTTCTGATTTATGATTTCCTTTTATTGGGCTTGGAGACCCTAACCAAACATGTGATTAGAAGACCAGAGCTCAAATCCCTAGACCTTACTAATGTTTTCCTTCTAATTTAAAGCTGGCTCACAAAAGATCTCTGTTCTTTCACAGAACAAGGAGAAATAATGACTTAAGATGAGTGTATTGAAAATATGTTCATGTAATTAAAATGCTGGCAAAATTTTCCTCCCTTCCAGGGCACTCTGGCAAGTTTAAAGAATTGCCCCAGTCATTGAGAGCATTCAGTCAACTCTGGGCCTCCACTGTCCCCTTCATAGCCACCTGAGTTGCTTGTGGATTCATCAGCCATATCTCATTATACCCCCTAATAGGCCAGAGTGTCAGTAAAGAGGTGGCAAAATAACATTTGGCAAATGTCAATATTTCTCCCCAACCATGAAACAGTAGTCTCTATCTATGCATGTTTCCTATACACTAACTTATTATTGTTCCTCTGTAAAGCATTGTCATTTTAGAACTAAAAAATAAAATTGCTTTGTTTTCTCTTCTGTCTCCTCCAGATCTCCTAAACTCATGCAAAAATTTTAGCCATACTGCAAGTTTCATCTAGTATATGTAATCTTAGTGCTTATTGGTGCCTAAGAAATGAAACACTCTCTGAGAAACTGCTTTGTAACGCACTAAGCTTTCGGTAATCTGAAGAAGTGGTGAGGATTTGAGGTGAGGAAGATTAAGTGTCTTGTACTTGTTGGACTTAAATTATGGTCACTTTCTGCTGGGACATCACAGGTCCTGATTCTCCTACATTTCAAACTAGCAAAGTTTCCCTCTTCCAATTTCAGTGCTCCTTTGGGATCTACGGAGGAACTGAGCCTTATTTGCAATCATTGTTATTTCTTCCACCAAACACTTATTAGAATGCATGAGTACTATGACCCATTTTCTTCTGACCCTCTTTCCTAAAGCTATGGACAGGTATTTATTGAGGATGTTTTAATGGGTGTTAATGAATGAATAGATGTTACTCTATTAATGGAGTAAGGTGCAAGTGACACTAATGTAAGAAGGGACCCTAATGGTGGACATTTCAGACCAGCTAGACTTAGAAGGCCAGCAGTTAGAAAACAAGATACTTCTGATAGACTCAATGGCTCTATTAGCAATGAAAACCAGTTCAACTAGAAAATAACTTTTTACATAAAATCTAACCATTTTATGTATTTTTTTAATTGAGGTAAAATACACATAACATAAAGCTTGCTATCTTAGCCATTTTTATGTGTATAGTCCCAGGGCACTAAGTACATCCGTGTTGTTGTAGAACCACCACCACCATCCACTTCCAAATCTCTTTACATCTTGTAAAGCTAAAACTCAAAAACTAAGTTTTCTTGTTGAACAAAGTGTATACTTGGGTGCCTGGCTGAGGCAGTAGAGCCAGACTTGCCTGAGGTCAAGTTGTGGCTCCTTACTTATGCTACCTGAATGACTCTGAACAAACAACTTATTCCTTTTGTGCCTCAATTTCCACCCAATAAGATGGAGAATTACCAAATAGACACATAGACCAATGGAATAGAATTGAAAACTCAGAGCTGGACCCAAAAGTATACAGCCAACTAATCTTTGACAAAGCAGGAAAGAATATCCAATGACAAAAAGACAGCCTTTTTAACAGATGGTGTTGGGAGAACTGGACAGCAACAAGCAGAAAAATGAAACTAGATCATTTTCTCACACCATGCACAAAAATAAACTCAAAATGGATAAAGGACCTGAACGTGAGACAGGAAACTATCGACACCCTAGAGGAGAAAGCAGGAAACAACCTCCTTTAGTTCCACCGCAGCAACTTCTTACTTGACACATCCCCAAAAGCAAGGGAATCAAGAGCAAAAATAAATGATTGGGGCCTCATCAAGATTAAAAGCTTCTGCACAGCAAAGGAAACAACCCACAAAACTAATAGGCAACCAACGGAATGGGAAAAGATAGTTGCAAATGACATATAGGATAAAGGGTTAATATCCAAAATCTATAAGGAACTCACCAAACTCCACACCCAAAAAAACAAACAACCCAGTGAAGAAATGGGCAGAAGATATGAACAGACACTTCTCCAAAGAGGACATCCAGATGGCCAACAGACACATGAAACGATGCTCAGCATCCCTCCTCATCAGGGAAATACAAATCAAAACCACACTGAGATACCACCTCACGCCGGTCAGAGTGGCTAAA